>NC_081559.1:140147852-140447852 GCF_022355385.1 Mustela nigripes
CTTTTTATCTCTCATTCTATTTTCAATGATAGCCTAGCTGGATATAGTATTCTTGGCTGCATGTTTTTCTCGTTTAGTGCTCTGAATATATCATGCCAGCTCTTTCTGGCCTGCCAGGTCTCTGTGGATAAGTCTGCTGCCAATCTAATATTTTTACCATTGGATGATACAGACTTCTTTTCCCAGGCTGCTTTCAGGGTTTTCTCTTTGTCACTAAGACTTATAAATTTTACTATCAGGTGATGGGGTGTGGACCTATTCTTATTGATTTTGAGGGGCGTTCTCTGCACCTCCTGGATTTTAATGCTTGTTCCTTTTGCCATATTGGGGAAATTCTCTCCAATAATTCTATCCAGCATACCTTCTGCTCCTGTCTCTCTTTATTCTTCTTCTGAAATCCCAATTATTCTAATGTTGTTTCATCTTATGGTGTCACTTATCTCTCGAATTCTCCTCTTGCGGTCCAGTAGCTGTTTGTCCCTCTTTTGCTCAGCTTCTTTATTCTCTGTCATTTGGTCTTCTATATCACTAATTCTTTCTTCTGCCTCATTTATCCTAGCAGTGAGAGTCTACATTTTTGATTGCACCTCATTAATAGCTTTTTTTATTTCAACTTGGTTAGATTTTAGTTCTTTTATTTCTCCAGAAAGGGCTTTTATATCTCCCGAGAGGGTTTCTCTAATATCTTCCATGCCTTTTTCGAGCCTGGCTAGAACCTTGAGAATCATCATTCTGAACTCTAGATCTGACATATGACCAATGTCTGTATTGACTAGGTCCCTAGCCTTCCGTACTGCCTCTTGTTCTTTTTATTGTGGTGAATTTTTCTGCCTTGTCATTTTGTCCAGATAAGAGTATATGAAGGAGCAGGTAAAATACTAAAAGGGTGGCAACAACGCCAGGAAAATATTCTTTAAAGAAATCAGAAGAGACCCCAAATCGTGGGGGAGGGCAGGAGAGGGGATAAAAAGAGGTTCAGAAAGAAAAAAAAAAAGAAAAGAAAAGAAGCAATTAAAAAAAGAAAACGTATAAATAGAGAAATATATATATAGTAGATAAACTAGTTATAAATCATTATAAAAGAAAAGGGTAAAATTTAAAAAAAAATTTAGCAGAAGAAGAGAAAAAAAACTGAAAAAGAATAAAAAATTAAATTAACTACAGGACTAAAGAATCATGGGGAGAAAGCCATGAGTTGCATCCTTTGCTTTCTCCTCTGGAATTCCGCTGCTCTCCTTGGTATTGAAACTGCACTCCTTGGTCGGTGAACTTGGTCCTAGATGGATTTCTTGTTGATCTTCTGAGGGAGGGGATTGTTGTAGTGATTCTCAAGTGTCTTTGCCCCAGGCGGAATTGCACCACCCTTATCAGGGGCTGGGCTGAGTAAGCGCTCGGGTTTGCTTTTGGGAGCTTTTGTTCCCTGAGCGCTTTCCTCCGTTAGAGTTCCGGAGGACAGGAATGAAAATGGCAGCCTCCTGGTCTTTGGCCTGGAGGAGCCGAGAGCCCAGGGCCCCACCTCTCAGTAGGCCCTCAGAGAACAGCGCCCAATTACTCCCGTCTCCGTGGCCTCTGGCCGCGCTCCAAGCCCACCAAGCCTGCGATCAGTTCAAGGTAATCCCGAGCTGGGAGCTCACTCCTCAGCTCTGTCTCTATAGCTGGCTTCTCATTCTAATACCAGTAAGCTCTGCGACACTCAGACACCCCCAATACTTCTGTGACCCTGTGGGACCTGAGGCCACACTGACCCCGTGTGGACTTCACCCCAGTTTAGCCTCTGAAGAGATATTCCTCAGTGGAACCGACTTTTAAAAGTTCTGATTTTGTGCTCTGTTGCTCCCCCGCTTGCCAGGAGCCGACCCCTCCCCCCAGGGTCTATCTTCCTGTCCCCTTGGATTCACTTCTCTGCCAGTCCTACCTTTCAGAAAGTGGTTGATTTTCTGTTTCTAAAATTGCTGTTCTTCTTCTCTTTGATCTGCTGTTGGATTTGTAGGTGTTTGCAATCTTTAGATAAGCTATCTAGCTGATCTCCTGCTGGCTGAAGTAGTCTCAGCCCGCTACTTCTCCGCCATCTTGACTCCTCCCCCTACTCAGTTAAATCTTAAGGTAAGTATGATAACACACAAGTATATTGTAAAGAAAAAGAAACATAAAATAAAGTCATCTACAAACATAAGAGAAAAAATTAAAATATGGCATCAATAAAATGTTTCTAAAATATTCATATCAAAAGATTTCTCATAATCAGAAACATAAAAACAGCTCAAATGACACCTAATGTCAATATATTCAACAAGTTATTTAATTTGAGAAAATATGTTTGAGACATTCAGGCAAGACTGAATTTATTTTGACATTGAAAAGTGCACAGGAAGTCTCCATTTTTTCATGAGACAATATGAAATACTAAATCTTTGGCTGACAAGATTATTTTGATAGCCTAACTAACCAGTGTTTCATCGATATTACTAAACCTAACATTTTCAAGGCACCGTAGAATGTAAATTGTGATCATTGACCAAAAGAAGAAGAGTGCTCCATTCAAGCCCTGCTCATTAGTGTATGTCAGATAGTTGCTGGTCTGAGCAAAAACTTTGTGTCAGTCATTTGTTCCCCAACTTGCAGCATCATATAGCTGTTACATCAAACTCAAACTGGATAGTTAGGAAAAAAGATAAAAAATAAAAATCAAACTCTGAAAAACAATCTGAGAGGTATGAAGTGGCAGGGGTGTGGGACGTTGGGGGAACCAGGTGGTGGGTATTAGAGAGGGCACAGATTGCATGGAGCACTGGGTATGGTGCAAAAATAATGAATACTGTTATGCTGAAAATAAATAAAAAATAAATTCAAAAAAATCAAACTCGTTTTTATGTTCTTCAGATTATTTGATAAATTCTGATGGATTTTTCAGCATGCAAATATTTCTAATTTAAAGAAAATCCACCTGTTTCTAGATGGAATAGCATATATAATGGTAATTTAAGGCTATGCCATGAAATGAAAAGTTCTGCAGATAGACTCATTTTGGCCTAGATGGCAAATATGTGGGTCAACAGTACTCTCTTCAATGTCTATGACAGATATTGCAAATAATCAGAGCAGAGTTTCCAGCTGAAACCAAATATATCTTCAAAACTGTCCACAGTATAATACTAATACTCCAGACATTCATCACAGTTCTATTATATCCCTTGAAATTTATTTGACATCCTAAAATTATGTTAAATACAAATTCCATGAATGTCTAAATAATTGTTGCAATGAATCTGATGTGGATCTTTTTTATGTTTTGAATATTAAAAACTTCCTATTTACATTTGCAAATTACTTCTAGTAGGCTATTGCTAAGAGCAAGAAGAGGATTAAAACTTGCAAAAAAAAAAAAAAAGAAAAAGACCCTAAGACCTTTGGAGAATACAGAAATTTACACAATTAAAAATGACTTAATTATATATACAGTTTATAATTTTAAAATAATGTTTATGAGAAAAGAGTTATGATAGAGATTAATCATAAAAGCAAACTTGAATAACCTACTAAAAGTATTAATTATTTTGCATAGTAGGAAAACAAGTTAATTGTTCCTTCTTGGTGTGGGATCACACCACTAAATCATAAATTTAAGTTAACAAAGATATCTGGGGACCTAAAATAGCTACTGGGATCCATGGGACAACATAACACCTTGTAGGTCCTTGGCAGAATCTCTTCTCATGGTCGTTCTGTAGGTCTACAGAGCCATCTTTTGACTATCTCCATAGTTTACAATTATACAATGCAAATAGACATAATTGGCAACTGATCCAGTCTCCCAAATGGTCCCTACCTCATAGAATAAAGGTAGTTATGGTAGGAAGAACTAAAGTGAAATTTCCTTGAAATGCCAACCCCTACTCCTACCTGTTAGCTTTTCTCTCTTACACAACACTGCACCACTGCTAAACCAAAAGGAATGTCCCAAGGGAGTTACTGAGATTATTAACACCATCACAAACCAAAGATACCAAAGATGATAACACCTACAAAACATCCATTTAAGTCTCCTTTTGGTCAGCACAAAAACCAGATGGGTCTTAGGAATGATTACAGATTATTGTAAACTTTAAGAAGGTAGTGATTTTGACTAAAGTTCCCATTTCAGATATAATATTTGTGTTTTCATCACAGAGCAAACAACATTGTCTTTGGCATCTTGTATATAGCTACTGGCTTAAAATAAGAGTTCTTTAACCATATTAATAAGGACCATCAGAAGTAGATCACTTTCATCTGGGTGGGAAAGTAGTACATCCTCACTGTTCTAAATTACATTGGTATCAACTCTCTGTTTGGTCATAATATAATTGGCAGGAATATTGGGTCTTTTGCTATTCCACAAAACTGTACACTGGTCAATTCTTTTTATGAAAATATGCAAGAACTAATAAGTATCCTAAATACTTATTAAAAATGACAAGGATGTTAGAAGATGAGATACTAAGTCAAGAGAGACTCCAGGCTCCTGCCACATAGGAAATTCAGTTCAGTTTTCTGGAGCTTGTTGGAGTAGACTTCTACATATAAAGGCAAGTTGCTGCACTTTATTCTCCCTACCACAAATAAAGAATATAGGGGGATTTTTGGATTTTGGAGGCCATATGTACCACGTTTGGGTATACTGTTCTGATCCTTTTTTTGAGTAATATGTGAGGCTTCCAGATTGGAGTGGGACCCAGAAAAGGAGAGAGCTCTTTAAGTCCAGGCTGCTTGCTCTATAAGCTGCTTGAGACTTGAATCTTATGACCAATGATACCTGAAGTCGTCTTTTGCAGTTAAGGATGCTTTATGGAGTTACCTGTGAGCTCCGATAGGAGAAATATGGGGCAGATCCATAATCTGAAACAATATCTTATCATCCTCTTCAACAATGATTCTCCATTTGAGAAACAGCACCTAGCTCATGGACCCTGTTAAAGATTGGACATCTGATTACAGAACATTTAGTGAATATGAGACCCAATTTGTCAATCACAAACTCACTATTTTCTGTTCCGATAAACCATCAAGTTGGGCATTCACCACCCCAAATTGTGATGGTATATGTAAGATCTACTGGGTCTACCTAGATCCAGAAGACACAGATAAATTGCACTTATGGCTGACTCAGATACTCATAGTACTTTTTCTTCCTGCTTTGTTACTCTTTTCTCTGACCTCATCTTTGCCTTTTAGATAGTTCATATGACCAGTTAACAAAAGACAAATATTTGGAGGTCTGGTTTACAGATGGATCTGCATGGTATGTTGGCACGCATCCCTAGAGTGTAGTATATGCCCTATACTAAAAACAAATATATATGGTGCCATTTTCACCATAAAGGTAATACAAAGGGCTGGAAACAAAGATATGGAAGTGGAGCACCATTTTATTATTGTGTGACACAACACATTTACAGAGCGATTCTCCGTATTCCCCAACCTTGGAATTAGAAGATTCAGAGGCCCTTATTTCCAAAGAATGAAGCTTCCACCAAGGAACACAGCTACAATGCTATTAAATTAGAAGTTGAGGCTGCTCCCTGGCCAATTATGGCTGCCCATGACTATAAATCAATGGAAAAAAGAGTTACTAAATTGGCCAGTATAATTTAATCTGATTACTTGTTTATGAACATTACCAGAAAATGTGCTAACTCAATATTGAATAAATGACCGAGAATCCAGAACCTTTAGAAATAAAAATTTGGGATTACTCCACTAGGTACAAAACATAGCAGGATCAAGGTGTTGGAGAAGTCAAGGGAGAAACATGGATAGAAAGAAGCTGTAATATCCCTCACCAGCTGTGAAAGTAAAGACCATAACAGCTATGCCAATTTTATGCTAAAAGGTAAATACTTTAAAAAGTTAGAGGGACTTTAAAATCTAAATTTAAAAATAAGGGAACTGAATCTAAATTCAAAAATAATAGTCTTATATAATGAACTATTTATGGTCATGCAACTAGTTAATGGCAGAAACCACAGTTGAAGGAAGATGAGGAAGGCTCTGTAATGCTTGGAGCCAGGGATAGGGCACTGGTGCCTGGTCTAGAGACAATTCTGCATTCAGAGTGTTTCCCCAGTGTGAGATGCTAAGGATAGTTTGACCATCTCTCCTGAAATGCTCCTCTTAGACTCAAGCTTGAGAAAGAAACATGGGAATGCATGAATAAGCAGAATAGAGTTATATTTCATCTTAATTTCTGTATCTTAGTTAATAAGAACTTTATCATTCTCCCCAAGGATAATCTTTCTTATTTGATTATTATTTTTTATGACTTGAGAGCTTATTCTAGTGGTTTTAATCAACTGAAGACTATCATACAAAAGAAATAATATCTTTACCACCAACTTCTAAGTAACACTTTTTTAGTTTTAAAAAAGAAGGTTTTTTGTTCATTTTTTTTTTGGTAGATTGCACATATATGTGAAATCATATGGTATTTGTCTTTCTTAGTCTGAGTTATTTCATTTAGCATACACCCTCTAGGTACTAAAAAAAAATCACTATTGTAAAAATATAGAAATCTAAAGTATCATCTATGTTTTTGCCTTGTTAAAAAAAATAGAATGTTAACTCTCAATTCCTTTTCCTCCATTTTAACACAAAATTGTACAATATATACTAAGACAGACCATAATTTCAAACATAAGGAACTGTTAGTTATTTTTATGTTTTTATATTCTTGTAATGGCTTCATAATGGCATATAGATTTATCATAGATTAACTAATGTGGTTATCAGATATTTAATGTTTTGATAATTTTATGACTATAAAACCATCATGATAAGCATATTTGCATCTGCATCTTTGTACACATTAATAAGTAGCTCCTTAGGAGAAAAATTTTGAAGTAAATCACTAGGTAAAGCATTATTTAACATTTTAGATGTCTGCATTAAGATATGGAATCATATAATACATTATATCTATACAATATTAAAATACCTATTTGGTAATATAACTTGATTTATTTAATTATTCTTTAATATCTCTCAGCAATGTCTTGTAATTCCTTTTTATGTAAATTTTTGAATATCTCCTATGTTTATTACTAACTATGCCATATTTTTGTTGCTATTCTGAATGGATTTTCTGCTTCACTATATGCTCAAGTTAGTTACTACTTGCATAAAAAAAGCTATTGATTTTTGGATACTTATTTGAAAACATACCTTTTTGAACTATTTTCTTAAAATATTCAAATATTTTTACTAGAATATAGTACTTTTATTCCAGTAGGATATGAAAATTGTATTTTAGATCTCAGGGGTCTAGAAGATCTAATTTAAAAAAAAATAAAAGATGTAAAAAAATAATAAAAATAACTCATCTAGGTATAAAATTCTTGGATCACAATATTTCCCTCAGACTCTAGTTTAATCATAATTTGGTCAGTTATTATTCACAGGTCTGCTGTTGAGAGGTTACTTAATAGTCACAAACTCCTATACAATTTCCTGACTTGAGTGGACTTCATTTAGCACCCTGTGATCTCCTTGTGATGATTTTTTCTCCTGCCCCAAACATCTGATGATTTAATCACTGTGACTTCTGAAGTCTATAGTCCACTTCAATCCTAGCAAACCCTGCTTCTAGGGAATTTTCTATTTATAAAGACAGGCATCCCATTACTTTTTGATGTGCTCAGTTCTTTTTCAGAAAATGTTCTTCCTAGGTGTTGAAAGAGGCAAGCAGGACATTTGGAAACTTACTCTGGTTGCTTTGGAGATTTGCACTTGTAGCATTAAGGTATAGTGGTCCAGTTTCTGTTACAGATGTAGACTACTAGGACATGGGACAGAAGAAAAAGTAGAAGAAACCTTCCAACTGTTTTAAACTAAATCATTTTGTGGATGTCCTATGAGGGAAAACTTTCATAGATTTTTCTCCACCAAGTGAAGAAATCTCCATTTTACTCTAAGGCAGATGGAAATGTCCAATATGCTGGTATAAGGCTGTTTGATACTGAGGTTTCTTCTTTTTTTCTGTCTGTTCCAATGAATTTTAGTGGAAAGTGAAAAATGATATTAAAAATTGCTAGGCAAGTGGCATTTTAGAATAGATGCACTTATTATCAAAAGTTTAAAATAAAATGTACTTGTTTTACTAGAAAAATGTCATTCTTATTTAAGAATTTCCCTTTAAATAGTAGATACTTACAAAATTATCTAATTTTGTTTTCTGTAAAAAAAAATGCTGAAATACCTTAAAAGCCAAATTTATTGCTAGAATAAAGCGTTAGAATTATTACAAATACACTGAAAATTATAATAGAAAACTTGACAGCTTATCCAAACTTCTTCAAATTTTATCAACTTACATAACTATTTTTAAAAATTCTCTTAATTCTTTGACACTTACTATCTGGGACTCTCCCATTTTGACTTTTTTCCCCCTATTTCTCTTATTTTCTTTGCTTTGTTCCCCAACTATTCAAATAATCATTGTATACATTCATTAGGCATATAACATATAATTCTCAGACATCGATTTGCATTTTAGTGATTTTTCTATTTGCTTTGTGTTTTTGCTATATTGTGATTGTTAATCCTCTTAAACTGTTCTAAACTATATACCTTCCTGGGTAGTTTTTAGATAATTTAGTTGGTTTGCTGAATCTGTCAGAAAAAAAAAATCACTTTAATATATTTCTTCATGTGATGCCTGGCTGGCTCAGCTGATTAAGCATCAGACTCTTGATTTTTGGCTCAGGTCATGATCTCAGGGTCCTGGGATCGAGCTCTGCACTTAGGGTGGAGTGTGCTTGAGATTCTCTGTCTCTTTCTCTGCCTCTTCCCTTCCCCCCATCCCTCTCTCTAATAAGTAAACAAATTTAAAAAAAAAAATAAAAAATTTCTTCGTGGAATTTTTATCCTCTAACAATAAAGTATACATTGCTACAACTCCCATAAAAACCATTACACTATTGTTTTCTCCTTGCATGTAATCTTTGAATGAAGATTTAAATTTATACTTTAAACCTGGTACAATAGAAGCTGATTTAAAAAGTTCATTACAAAAACAGCTTTCCTTGCTGTATGTGGAGCTCTACTATTTAAATTTATTCTAAAGCATTGGGCATCATCTATGTGATTAAAAAATTAATGGACAGGTAATTGAACAGACTATCAGAACTGGCAATATTTTTACAAGTGTGATAAGTACATTACACTTTTCTTGGCGGAATGAAATTCTGTGAATCATTAAGTTCAAAACTAATGAAGGAAAAATGTTTATATAGGGGATTTATTTTCCATTAAACATATACGTCTCTCCCATTTCCTCGCATTTTACATTTAAAAGGAGTTATTTTGGTTGGTACACTTTTTTCTTTTCACCTAGTTCTACTTTTTGTCATGGCTTAAAACATTATATTTCAAAGATAACACTGAAAGTTCTCTAGGGATTGGTGTTGCTTTATTGAGTGATCTTTGATCAGATTGTAATGGAAAATCCCTGCAGGTGATATAAAATGTGTACATATATTTGAATACATAAAATATGTATTTTTTTTATTTCATCCATCTTTGACACTTCTAAATATGGACCTAGTTAGCATGCTGGCCCAAAAATGATGGGATCATCTTGAGGGTATATTTCAAAAGAGTGACAATTTTAAAAATTGATGATGAAAATAATTGGATTTATAAATTCTTTGAAACCCAGGGAGTACATGTCCACAACAATAGTAAAAGCTGCTACGGAGCATATAGAAACTCATTTGAAAGATATATAATATTCTTGTTCCATTACATATGTTTTAAGTATTGTTAAGCATCATGGTGTTCACAAGCTTGGATGACTTAAATATTCAATATTAATACAACCACTTATTTAAGAAACTGAGAGACAGTTTGTATATAAAAAATATGTGATATTACCCTATTTACATTAAGTCCAAAGATCCTAGATTTTATATATATATTATGTATGTTTTTAAGTAGGTTCGCATTAGGTTTTTGAAAGAAAAGCAAGAATACTAAAAAGTAGGAATATCCAGTTATTTAGATGTCACTCATTAAATTATCATTTTTCTCCTGAGACTACATTTACACTGTTTTGTGTTACATTGTTAGATGGGGACTGCTGAGGAGCCATGTCCACAATTTGAAATAATTACAAGTAGTCATATTGGGATTTGTAGTCAGAGCCAATAAGCTGCTTCAGAGTAATTGTCCTCTGTTTACTTGTGACATTGTGAGCTATAGTGAGGGTTTAAAACACCTTTTCAGAAAAAAAAAAGTAAATAAACTACGACTACCAATAACAAAATGCTAATAGAAATATTTGCGGTCAGTCTGAGCTCCTACCTCTAGCTCCTGTGTTCTTGTGGTCAGAGTTGATGAACTGAGGGCCGACAGCTGCGGGCACAAGAGGGAACCCAGAAGAGGTGCAGGGAAACACAGCTTATTATACTCACAGGTCGGAGACATAGAGTTACTGCTGGCTGTGAGGGACAAAAGGGGAAGATTGGGGGCTGGGGAAGTGGACTCAACCAAGCACAGCTGGAATCCACAAACAATGTGCCTTTGTTGGAGGTCAAGGTGGAGTACAAAAGAAAGGCAAGAGGAGATTTCAATGGTGTGTTTGAATGTTACTAGGTCATAGTTAGGGCATGGCAGGAAGAGGAACTTGTGGCAGGGAAAGTTCGTCTTTATCACGCTGGTGCACTTGGTCACCTGGGCACCGTGTGCACAGTAGGGATGTTCAGTCAGCAGAAAAAAAAAAAGTAGTTTCAAAATTTACAAAATACTTTAACACCCTTAAGGATAAGGAAGCGATGTTATTCCATGAATGACATAGTGTGTCCAAGGTCCCCAAGACTATTCTCCAGTTCCATTGTTTCCTAGAAGGATTCACAAAAATCATAAAAGCTGTTACATTTTTGTTTTACTACAATGAAATGATGCTGATCAAAATCAGCAAAAGAAAAAGACGCATAGAGCAGAGTTCAGGAGAGACCAAGCACATGTTCTCCTCTGCCTGTGCAGTCATATGAATAGCATTCAAAGATTCATCACACATCAAGGTGTGTGACATAGTGCCGACCAGAGAAGTTCATCAGAGACTTGGTGTCCAGGACTTTTACTGGAGGTAGGTATGGAGCATCCATTGTCATCAACCATTATTCAGGCAGAGGTCAAACTGATTCCACATGGCCCAGGGTCCCCACCACAAATCACATTGTTAATGTAAACCATCTGACGTAGCCCAAGTCCCCTGGTAAACAAAGAGAGTATTATCAGGGAGATTATTCTAAAGGCTTAGACATTATCTTCTAGAAACAGGTCAAGAGACAGATCTTTCTTTGGATTGTGCAGGACTCAAACATCCTAGACCTCCTAGTCAAACTTTCTTTTTTAGCTCTATTGAGGTATAATTGATATACAAAAAATAACACACATTTATGTATACATCTTAATGAAGTTGGACAATTTGTATAGACTTATACCCCTAACCATAACCATTATCATAACCAAGGTTCTAAATGTATCCATCACCCCTCAAAATATCCTTATGCTTTTTTGCATTTTTTTTGTTTTGTTTGTGTTTGGTACAGTTTTCTTAGGCTACACAACATGAAATCTATTCTATCAACATATTTTAAAGTTTACAATACCATGTTGTTAACTCTAAGTACTGTGTTATACAGCAGATCTTTAGAACTTATTCATATTACATAATACCCATTGAAACAAGTTTCATTTCCCCTACCCTTCACCCCTGACCTGACAAACACCATTTTATCCTCTCCTTCTTTGGGTTTGACTATTTTAAATACCTCATATAAATGGGATCAAGGAGTATTTGTCTTTCTGTAATTGGCTTATTCCTCTTTGCATATTATCCTCTAGATTTATCCATGTTGTTGTAAGGGCAGGATTTCCTTCTTTTTTAAAAGGTTGATTAATATTCCATTGGTTATATATTTCCACATTCTTTATCCATTCATACATTAATGGACATTTGGGTTATTTCCATATTTTGGCTACTGTGAATAATGCTAGAATGTGGGAATGCAGATTTCTCTAAGATACTGATTTTAATTCTTGTGGTTAAACCCTGAGAATTGGGATTGATGGATCTTATAGTAGCTCTACTTTTAATTTTTGAGGAAGCTCCATGCTATTTTCCATGGTGGCTGTATCAATATGCATTCCTACCAACAGCATATAAGACCTCTTTCCACATGATCACTAATAGTTATCTTTTTTATTTTTTAAAAATAATAAATATCTTAACAGATGTGAGATGAGATGTTCAGGTGGTTTTAAAAAGTATTTCTCGAATAATTACTGATTTTGAACACCTTTTAATATATCTGGTGGCTATTTGTATGTCTTCTTTGGAAAAATATCTACTCAAATATTTTGCCCCAGTTTGAGTTGGATTATTTCTTTCTTTTGCTGTTAAGTTGTAGTAGATTCTTACATATTTTGGTCTGGAATGAATTATCTCTTATTTTGTACGTTGTCTTTTCACTCACTTTGTTATTTCATTTTCTGTGTACCAACTTTTCAGTTTGGTGTATCCTCACTTATTTACTCTTTAATTTTGTTGCCTTTTTTTCATGTCAAATCCAAGAAATCATTGCCAAAACCAATGTTGAGAAGTTTTTTCTTGTGTTTTTTTTTTTCCAAATATTCTTACAGTTTCAAGTCTTAACATTTAAATCTTTAATCTAATTCCAGTTAATTTTTGTGTATGCTATAATATATGAGCTTAGGTTCATTCTTTTGCATGTGGATATGTAATTTTCCCAACACCATTTGTTGAAGAAACAATCCTTTCCCCATTGTGGGTCTTTGGCATCTTACTGAAGATCAGTTAGCCATATGTACTTGGATTTATTTTTGTACTCTCTATTCTGTTCCATTGGTCTATATCTGTCTTTATGCCAGTGTCAAGCTATTGTCATTACTGTAGCTTTGTAATATATTTTGAAATCAGGAAGTGTGATACTTTCAGCTTTGTTCTTTTTCAAGATTGCTTTGGCTATTTGGGGCCTTTCGCGATTCCATAACAATTTTAGTTTTGTTGTAGTTGTTGTTTTTTTCCTGTAGAGAAAAGTGTTGGAGAAGATGTGGGGAAAAGGGAGCCCCTTAGGAGGAATTTCTTGTAAATTATTATTTTTTTCTTTCCATTTTGAATATTTTCTTTTTGTCCTTGATTTTTCATAGTTTTATTATATGTGTCTTCAAGAAGATCTCTTTAGGTTGACTTTATTTTGTAAGCTTTGAGCTTCACGAACTCGGATATCCAAATTTGTCATCATATTTGAGAAGGTTCTCAGCCATTCTTTCTTCACATGAGCATTCTGGCCCCTTGTCTCTCTCTTCTCCCTCTGGGAGTCTAGTAAATCTTTTAAGGCAGGTCTAGTGTGATGATTTCCTTCAACTTCTGGTTTTCGTTTATCACTCCTTCATTTCTGAAGGGCAACTTTGCCAGGTATAGTATTCTTTGTTAGAGATTTTGCTTTCAGTGCTTTGAATATATCATCCAACTCTCTTGGCCTGCAAATTTTCTGCTGAGAAATCTGCTTATAATCTTACGGGTACTCCTTTGTATGTGATGATTCACTTTTTGTTTGCTGATTTCAATATTCTCTCTTTGTCTTTGATTTATGATATTTTGGTCAGTGTCGATCTCTTTTGATTTATCTTAATGGTATTCTTGAAGCTTCACAAATCTGGGATGATTTCAGCCGTTCTTTCTTTTTTGTTGAATGTGATTGGCATATGACATTTTGTTAGTTTCAGCTGTATAACACAGTGATTCAATATTTGTGTATTGTGAAATGATCACCACCATAAGTCTAGTTAATATCTCTTACTACACATATTTACAACTTTTTTCTTTGAGATGAGAACTTTTAAGATCTATTCTCAATAACTTTCAAATATACAATACAGTATTGTTAACTATAGTCACCATGATGTACCTTATTTCCCTGTTACGTTTATTTTATAATTGGAAGTTTGTTACCTTTTGACCACCTTCACCAGTTTTACCTACCCCTCACCCCTACCTCTGACAACCACTAATCTGTTCTCTGTATCTGTGATTTCAGTTGTGTTGTTTTTAGTGAGATCATAATGGTATTTATCTTTTTCTGTCTGACTTATTTCATATAGCATAATGTCCTCCAGTTCCCTTATTTGTTGCCACAAATAAGATTTCATTCTTTTTTATGGATGAATAAAATTCCATTTTATATTGTATACCACAATATATTTATCCACTTATCCATTGACGGACACCTAGGTTGTTTCCATGCCTTTGCTATTGTACCTAATGCTACAATGAACATGGAAATGATGATATCTTTCTGAATTAACATTTTTGTTTCCCTTGGATAAATACCCAGAAGTAGAATTGCTAGATCGCATGGCAATTCTGTTTTTATTTTTTAAGTAATAAAAATTAACTGAGAATTTCTGGGACAGTGTTTATTGTCTTCCAATCTGGAGAAAGGAACTAACACTACAGGAAATCATTCAGAAATCACACTGTCCCAACACCTCTGGCCAACACATGGAAGGACAAAATCATTCCCTTCCAAACTGGTCAGGGTTTGTTCATCCAAGAAGGGTTGGGAGGATAGATGCAGAAGGGATCATCACATGATACTGGGGGTAGGATAGAGGTGTGCCAGACTCCAAGCTGGTTCCTCAAAAAACAGGGGAGAACCAGATTTCACTTCTTCTCTGGGTATCAGTTCCTGATTACCAGGTTCATTTCTTACCCCTGATGAAGTTGTCACTGCCCTGGGTAAAACTTGCATCGTGTTCAGCTAAGGACAAAGTTGCTGGCAGTGGGACAGATTTGGTTCTGTGATGCGGCAGTTGTCTTGGAGATGTTCTGGGCTGCCTGGATATTGTGCAATTTGATATAGGTAGGGTTCTTGCTCATGGCTTCTCCAAGAGGAGCAGGGTAGTGGTAAGGGTTCATACAAGGCACTGTCTCAACCTCTGGCCCCATCCTTACATTTTTAGCCCTTCCCTGGGCTGTTAGATCCAAGGTTGCACTCAGATAGCTTGTGCCTAGTCCCACTTTGGTCCCCATGGCAATTTTATTTTAAAAGTTTTTAGGAACCTCTATATTATTTTCCATAGTGATTGCACCAATATACATTCCCATCAATAGTACAAAAATGCTTTATTTTCTTACATCCCTGCTAACACTTGGTATTTCTTGTATTTTTTTCATAAAAGCCATTCTTAATAGGTGTGAGGTAGTATCACATGGTGGTTTTGATTTTCATCTCCCTGATGATTAATGCCATTGAGCACATTTTCTTGTTGACTATCTGTGGGTCTTCTTTGAAAAATATATATCCAGATCTTTATTTTTAAATCAGATTTTCTTTTTTTATTATTAATTGTAGAGTTCTTTATAAAATTTGGATATTTGCCCATTATTAGAGATACAATTTGAAAATATTTTCTTCCATTCAGTAGCTTGCCATTTCATTTTGTTTCTTTTGTTACGCAGAAGCTTTCTAGTTTGATGTCAACCCATTTATTTATTTTTGCTTTTGTTGCCTTGGCTTTTCAAATCCAAAAAATCATTGCCAAGACTAATGTTTTCTTTGAGAAGTTTTATGGTTTACAGTCTTACATTCAAGTTTTTAATCCATTTTGAGTTACTTTTTGTGGATGTGTAAGATAATGTCCAGTTTCATTCCTTTATATTGGCTGTCCAGTTTTCCTAACACTTTTTTTTTTTTTTTTTTTTATTTATTTATTTGACAGAGAGAAATCACAAGTAGTCGGAGAGGCAGGCAGAGAGAGAGAGACACGGAAGCAGGCTCCCTGCTGAGCAGAGAGCCCGATGCGGGACTCGATCCCAGGACCCTGAGATCATGACCTGAGCCGAAGGCAGCGGCTTAACCCACTGAGCCACCCAGGCGCCCTTCCTAACACTTATTAGAGTAACACTTTGTTTCCTATTGTATATTCATGGCTCCTTTGTCACAGGTTAATTGGTCACATCTGCATGAGGTTTTGGGCTCTTTCGGTCCATTGACTTATGTGTCTGTTTTTATGTTAGTATCATATCATTTTGATTATTATAACTTTTTAATATAATTTAAAATCAGGAAATGGGATGCCCCAGCTGTGTTCTATTTCTTCAAATATTGCTTTGGCTATTTGGGGTATTTTGTGGTTGCATATGAATTATAGTATTTTCTATTTCTATGGAAAATGCCATTAGAATTTTAATGGGGATAGCATTGTATTTTTGAAATGATCCAGATAGTATGGACATTTTAACAATACAATTTCTTCTAATCCCTGACATAGAACAACTTTCTATTCACATTTTCTTAATTCTTTCATCAGTATCTTAGAGTTTTCAGCATATAGGTCTTTCACTTCCTTGGTTCAATTTATTATGAGGTATTTTATTATCTTTGATGTAATTGTAAATGGTATTTTTTTCTTAATTTCTCTTTCTGATATTTTGTTATTACTGTATAGAAATGCAACTGATATTTGTATTGATTTTGCATCCTGTGACTTCACTGAATTCATTTGTTAGTCCTAAGATATTTTATGGAGTGTTTAAGGTTTTCTATGTGTAAGATTGTGTCACCTGCAAACAGATATAATTTTATTATTTTCTGATTTGGATGATCTTCATTTCTTTTTCTTGCCTAATTGCTGTAGCTAGTACTTCTAATACTATCTTTGAATAGAAGTGAAGAAAGTAGGTATCAATGATATTCCTCCTGATCTTATAGGGCACTGTTGTGTATGATTGAATGGTTGAGTCAGGGTTTGAAGCCCAGCCAACTGGATTTTCTCTCCATATGATACTAAATTTTACAGTATAGAGATTTAAATAGAAATAATTTAATTTTATTCAATATGCAACAGATGTGTATTGAATGTCTTTTGATACATACTATTCTAGATCCAGGGAATGCAGTAGCAAAAAGACAGATAAGACCCCCTTTTTTTCCCCCATGAAATTTAGATTATACAAGGAGAAGGCACTAAATAAACAATTAAATTAAAAAAATAATGATTTCAGATCTTTAAAAATAATTAAAATAATAAAAGAATAACACAGAATTGATAGGTATTTGGGTTAGGTGAATTATTTTAACTATTTGATCAGATCAGGTAAGTTATTTTTGAAGAGGTGATATTTGAGCAGAGGTCAATGAACGAATTACCAACTAACATAAAAATAAGAGAAACACTGAAAGTTAGTTATTAAAGGTAACCAGTGACATATACTCTTTAAAAATGTGTTTCAGAAAAAAAGAAGACATGGTAGTGAAGCTGCACTATGGGGCATGTGAATCTTGAGGATGTATTGGATTTGAAGACAAAGAAGGCAAATTTTTTGGGATAGTATCTCAAAATATAGATGTAGGAATGAGTATGACTTGTTGGTGGATAGCATATCAAGACTATATAAAAAAAAAACTATATAAAAGAATTGACGCTGTAGATTTGTCAATCCCCAAAACTGTTATTTTGTATGTTTGTTTTGCTGAAAGTAAAGTTTAACAAAGATATATAATGCTTCCCCCCCCCCTTTTTCCCCCACTAGAAAGTTCTAGTCCCTTCTTATGTATAAGGTTTTTAAGGAATGGTGGAAAGTAGAGATGGATAAATGCATAATAAGGAGCTGGAATCAGTTTAAGAGGTGACTTCAAAGCCAGTAAATAGGCTTTCTTGGACATTTATTATTATGTAGGAATAAAAAGGTAATATTGTATTCTTTATATTGCCACTTAACAGTTAGTGGAGGAAAAGAATGAATGGGTCAGAGAGGCAGGAGGCTAACTCCCAAAAACCCTTATAAAATGTATTAATTATTGCTAAATATGACATTAATGACTAAAAAATAGCATTACTAACAGTGTAGCTATATAATGTGGTGTAAAGGGCATAGGCCTAGCAGGTCTGTTAATCTATGTCTGCCATTAGCTGCTTGTGCAAGCATAAATAGGTCACTTTACATCACTTAGCTTCAGTTATTTCATTTTTAAATTAACCTCTTAAGGTCATTTTGAGTTTAAAAATTCTATGATTTTATGATACATGCTTTGTAACAAGATTTAGTTATAATCTGTGTTAAACATTCCTCAAAGAAAGAGAATCTGAGAGTGGAAACATCTGCATTTCATAATATTAAGCGTTGCATTTTCTGAGTCTTCTTAAATTATCTATACCCTAATGGGTTTGTCCACTAGTAGTTATTGTGAATAGTGTATAAGAGAGTTTGCTCTTTTTCTCCTAGTAGTTCTATGACTTAATTTCCTTTTCCTCTCCACCTTTAATATAGCTAACATTACACTTTTGTATATGCTTTATACAGATTTCAAGACACAATTAAACAACATGAAATATTTATTTGTGATTTTACCATCATGTGAATAATATCAGACATCATGTTTAGAATGGCATGTGTTTTATGAATGAATGAGATGAATCATGGATTGATAAGTCTCATGGATGAATCTTTTAAAGGAAGAACGTTTCAATTGTAGAGTTGTAGAAATTCCTATGGGTGTCATGTTGGCACTCTGCCATTGTCATATTGTTAATATTTTTTCTGTTCTCTCTTAATTACTAATTTTAAATGGGGATATTCTGAAAGCAGCAAAATCTTTGCCTATGTATATAGCAATTATAAAGGAGAAAAACAAAGTGTTAATAAATTTGGTAAGAGGGCACCTGGGTGGCTCAGTGGGTTAAGCCTCTGCCTTTAGCTCAGGTCAGGATCTCAGGGTCTTGGGATCAAGTCCCGCATCTGGCTCTCTGTTCCGCAGGGAGCCTACTTCCTCTTCTCTCTCTCTCTCTGCCTGCCTCTCTGCCTACTTGTGATCTCTGTCTGTCAAATAAATAAATAAAATATTTAAAAAATAATAATAAAATAAATTTAGTAAGAATTCTAAACCCATAGAAGTTTATATACCATATACATATTACATTTTTACTCTTTTGGAAAGTAGCAAACATTTCACAAGAAGTTTGTGTGTGCCATACCATAGTTCTATTAAGATAGATTTTTTGTTAAGATAATATATAGTTTCCTGGAACCACAATTTTTATCATTATCCCAAGAGATAATAAGCAACTATGATATTTGTATATTTACGATATCATGCAAATTATCAATACACTGAAGTAAGTGATGTGGATACATTCATGTAATTGACACCAAGACAAGTACAGGGTCAAGAGAAGATAATATTCTACTAAATCAAATATTCTATATCTTTGAGTATAAAATTTAGAAAACGAATTTACTTTTTTTTTCAAGTAAGCTCCCCTCCTCAGCCTGAAAACAATTGTTATGCTTGAAATTATTTCAGTCTTACACATATATGCCTAGTCAATTTCCATCTGTATATGCGATATTTAGCATTTACTGAATTCAAGAAATATGATTTCAAACTCTCCATGCTCTAGTGCACATGCACACATCCCCTAAAGTTGTAAATAGCTGTTATCACTTGTTAGGATAACTTAATTAAACTTGCTTATTAAAAACCTTTAATTCGTTAGTGATAAAATCTTGATTAGTACATTTTCCTGCTAGGTGACCTTCTAATTTAATAGAAAATGAATTTTTAAATGGGGAAAAATGCCTGTGGCAGAGATTTTGTGCTAGTGAATAGAGTTTGCAATACACATAGGGATATATTTGAGCCTAATTAGTAAGGGTGCAAATGAATTTTTATTTCATACGCCAGAAGTGTCATTGATGAACCGCGGTGAGGAATTTGAAATGCATTCAGATTGGCAGTGTGGGACTGAAATCTGTGGGAAAATCACAAGCTAATTCATTGATTGCCCCTTGGAAATTACTGCTGTTAATTGTTAGGTAATTAACATGGAGCTACAATTATATTGGCCTAAGGGGGTGATTAATGTTTCAACATGTCACATTAGCAGTGGCTGGATTTTCAAAGCTTTTCTTTTCACATGGTTTAGGAGACAGATGGTATATTGTGTATGGATTTTTTTTTTTACTAAAGTTTAAGCTGAAAGCAAGTGTGTGAATTTTCTGTTCTTGAAACTCCTTTTATAGATATGAATTTTTAACACAAGAATTTGATACTTTTATGAAATAATATAATATTTGCTAATAATATTCCTCAACCTAAAGCATATATTGTTAAACAGGAAAGTTATTTTAATTTTATGTATTGTTATAATAATCAAAACTGTCAAATTTGAGGAGTTGGCATTTTTCTTTATGACAAGTCTTAAATTATTTAGCGATGGTAAGAAGAAAAAGAATTGTACAATATCATATTTATAACAATCAATATAATTTAAGCAGAAACCAAATAAACCATGCTGAACAAATGCATTTAGTAACAGTAATATAGAGTACATTAATATTTCTATCCTTCAGCATTTCATTACTTCTGTCACCTTTTTTTTTTGCCCTTAAAGTTATGTATTCCAAATCTCATTTTAGCTACATTCACTGTGGCATGGATTTATCAGAACCATCCTCTGAAACCATGTTGATCCCTAAACATCAAGGCTAAAAATGAGGGACAGAATGGGTGAAATCACTTGTTTATTTAGGGAGGACCCATGGAACAACCAACACTACTTATTACAAAGTTAGCTTGAGATATTATATTATATGTAAAAGATTTGCCTATACCAATCCTTTTTATCTCAGTATCAGTTTTTTAGACAATTACCACGTTTTGGGTGCAGCTGTCTTAGGATGAAAATAATTATAGAAAATCATATCCAAACTATAGTTACTTCTATAATTGAGAAAATCATTTTTGATCATGCAAAATTAATTTTATTTGAAGATCAACCAACAGATTTTTATAGCAGTGTTTTGCAGCCGATCTGTTCTTATTTGAAACCTATTTGGGCTGAAATGGTTAAAAAGTTTTCAAAATATTTTATTTTTTAATACAAGTCATTATGGTACCTTACCTCCTGTTAAAAAGATTTATTCAATACCAAAACCCAAGTGAATTCCAAAAAATTTGTAAAGTCTCCAAAGGTGGCCTTTAAAAAAAAATCCAATTAAGGCATATTATCTAAAAGGTAGAATGGATTTCTAGCAGTTCAAAGAACAGCTTCTTTTATAATTTTTTTTCTGTGAAAATTTGAGATGTCATCTTTCTTGGTAGCCCCATACTGAGGTCTTTGTTGTGACTGCAGTCTCTAGCTTTTATATTGATTTGTACTACTTCAACAAATGACAGAAATCTTTATTATCTACAGCCAAGCCATCTATTAACTTTTAATGTCCATTAAAACCAAAAAATTGTGAAAGAAAGCCAGTAGTTCTAATTTAGCCTTTAAAAATAGAGAATTACTGAAATCTTGATTTGAGACAACCCTGTATTCAGATCTTTCTGCATTTCTTTTACATTCAAAATCAATTGCAATTGTTCAAATGCCTATTTTACTGCCAAGTTGACATTTCACCTCAGCTCTTCTTTTCTTTGGTTATTATAATTTTATTAAAAAAAAAATGCTTGCCATGCTGGAAATAGCAATATATGCAGTAAGGCTAAATGAGGTGCGTGCATTTTTATTGGATGGAAACTTTCATCAAATGTCTCCTTTCATCCTGTTCTAATAATGGGTATAAGGTGAAGCAAGGAATTCTGACTTTGATTAGAAATTGTAAGCAATAAGTTAAAATTTGCATTTGAAAGTTCCCAAAGGAAAGTGAAGGATAGAGCCCCTTAACTTGGACAGTAGGGGTCACTCTCATTCTTTTAAGATAAAGTCAAAGGAAGATTATTAGCCACAGTTAAGACTGTTCTTAAAGCTACTTTAGGGGAGCAAAGAAATTCTTCCCCAACTCAAAACATCAATGAATGCAGCTGCAAATTTGATGAACATACTGTGCGTGCACACACACATAGACACACACACACACACACACCCCACCTGTTTATACAGTTGAATAGAATCCACACTGAACACTTTGGTTATACTGCATTAGTCTTTGTTACTATTTCAGGGCTACTCTCATTGTAATTCCCGGCTTATAACAAAAACTTCAGGAAATCCATGACTAGCCCACTTCATGAGTGTTATTTAAACATTGCTACCTGGTTCTTTTTGTTTTACCCTACGTGTAGGAATCTTCATACTGCTGCCATTTCTTTTCTTTATTTAATCACAAGTAAATTGTCATCAGAAAATTGTTTAAAAATGTTAGACTTTAAAAAATGAAACTTGTATGGTGAATATCAATGTTGCTTTGCTATTCTTTGTGATCAACTCAGTCTAAAATGTAAAAGAAAGGGACCAGCTACCAAGAATGGCATGACACATCTTTTCATCATGTTGTACACCAGAAAAAAAATATGAATAATATGATGTATATGTCAGTTATATCTCAAAAAAGTTTCTTTTTTTTTTCTTTTTTTTGTAAATGGCCTGACATGGTAAAATTAGTCATTCTCAAGTCTATTATTTTGTGGTCCAAGGCTTTGAGGATCTCAGCATCTGGTGGGAGAGACAGATACGAAAATAACCATTTCAGTACTAGGAGTAAGGGCCCTTCTTTTTTTTTAATATTTTATTTATTTATTTGACAGACAGAGATCACACGTAGGCAGAGAGGCAGACAGAGAGAGAGAGGAGGAAGCAGGCTCCCTACTGAGCAGAGAGCCCGACATGGGGCTTGATCCCAGGATCCTGAGATCATGACCTGAGTGAAGGCAGAGGCTTAACTCACTGAGCCATCCAGGGACCCCCAGGAGTAAGGGCCCTTCTTGAAATGAGAGCACAATTCTGGGAAAAAAAAGAGAAGATGGACCTACTAATATGAATTAGTGGCAGTTTTTCCAGCCAAAAGAGGGTATGGTCTTTCAGAAAGTGTGACATGCAAGGCACTAAAAATGAAAGGCAATGGAGGAAGTTGAGAGTATGAGTAGAACAAGGGAGATTGGAGCTCACAGTTCATGATTGTGGGTGTTATATTTGGTGGGAGGGATTATGGCAAGAGATGGAAATGAAGCAGCTCATCAAGGATTTGGTACCAATTAATTGTACTATTTACTTAGTTCTATGGGAAGTGAGGATATAACATGATAGTATGTTGCTTTTTTAAAAAATAAGTTGCAAAACTAGCGGTTTAGCTGTCCATTATCCAAAAATTATCTTTAAAAGATCAAGGTTAGATAATTTTTCCTTACTTATAAATTCAGCACAAATTTATTAAGTGCCTACTATGTGCTAGTTTTTTAAGCCCTAAATTTATAGGAATCAACTACGCAGATGGGAAGACTGTTCTCTTACAGCTTACCTGCTGGAGGAAGGAGACGAATTACAGAGAAGTAGAAAAAGAATAATAAAGTTAATGTTGAGATAGAGGGCTGTGGGGAATCAGTGCAGTGGGGGAAAGGGTGGTTGGACAGGGGAGCCTTGCACAGCTCAGAGAGACAAGGTCGCTATGGAAGCAGGTAGATGAGTTGTCACGTGTGTGATGAAAAGAAACCCGCTAAGTGAGGATTTGGAAGATGAGCTTTTCAGGAAGAGAGCACAGCAAGGACAAAAGCCTGAAAGCAGTTTAACATAAAACATTTTGAAAATTGCAAGAATGGTTTCTCTTCCCTATTTGAAGACAGGTAACACAGTGGAGCCATTATGAGTATAAAAATCTGGTGTTGATCTAATCTGAATTCAAATTTGGGTCAGCCTCTCGTGGGACCTTAGACAGATTATTTATGTATTCTGATCCTGAATCAGACATGTAATGATATCACATATATGAGAAAACTTTTGTCAGTAGAAGATATAACAGTGATAGAACTTAGCAGAGGGCCCCACACCTAGGTAGACAGTTAGTTAATAAATAGCGTTTACCTTACCTTAACCTCTTTTGATTCATCACTTCCTCTGCAGTCGAGATCTGTGCAGGTTATTAACCCAGCATGTTTTTGTTTGTTAATCCTCAAATAACATGTGTGTGTATCTGTATAATGAACTCTTTTTCTCACATTATTAATTCAAAATTAGATTGCTATAGAATAAAAGTGAGTTAGTAGGGGAAAAAAAACCCCGTTGTTCTCTGCCATTCTTGACTTTTAATCATTCTCAATATCTTTCTTAATTTAAGAGGGACAAAAACCCCAAATATTTCATGTCTGTGTCAGAAAAGATCATGTTTGAGAATAAATAATATTGTAGATTTGTCAAAAAATTTTTAAGTTAAGGAACCGCCAAAACAGACTATTTCTATAGACCTGCCAATTTTGAGTGAGTCTTTTAAAAGACTTGGCTGGCTCCTATTGTTATTGCTCTACTTCTGATTTATTTGTAGACATTGCTTCTAAATAAGACTTTTCTTATCCCATAACTAAAACACTTCCTTTGGCTTCAGCATTTCCAACAATCCTGTTCTTAACTTTTCTTCCCTTCTTTTGTTGACAATATATCTCTTACTATTGAGCCTCATTGCTGATTCCCTAAACCTCTTCTTCAAAATAAATCCTCTGACCTTCTTTTTCTAAAGTCTAATGACCAAAACAGACTCCTCACCAGCCCTCCAAGTAATCTTATCTTTTCTGTCACTGCCTGTATAAATTTACTCCTGCCACAGGCAAACTGACTTCAGTCATGTTTTGTGAATACTTACCACAGAACCTTCCTTGTACAATGGTGTCCAATTTACTCTTCTTTTCTCTTTTCTCCATAACTTCCTCTTGTGTTTCTCTACAATAGACTACACAGTGCATTTCTGGAATGTTCCAAAGGCTGTGTAGATAAACATCCTTATTTTATGGCCTAAGTCTACATTTCACACATCTTTCCACACATATTAAAAAGAGAAGCTGTTTTGGCAGAAAGGAACCTTACAAAAAATGTAATTCCATCTTTATTTTATATAAAAAAACTGAAATAAGAGGAATTTAGGTTACATTTAATATCTAGCTCTTCATAACTCTTATTCTATTTTCTTTGCAGTTTACAAAAGATCATTAAGTTAGGGTCTGAGGACTAGCTCCAACCAGCATCTATGCTTTTTCTTTGGCCCTCTTAGAGACTTCTATATATTTTCAATTCTTTGCAAAGCTTAATATTCTGGTATTTCCTATAAAACTCTGAATTCCTAGGTTCTCTTAGAAATCAGATGATTTGGTAATACTGGATATTCATGAGTAAATGGAAGTATTTGGCTAAAGCTATGTGGTAGCAGTAGCTAGTACTATTAGCGAAGTAGTGCTCTCCAATTGGCCATTTTCAATTATTCTCTAATATTTCATGCTCTTCTGCATTACTTAGTTCTATTACTTACCTCTCCCCCACCACAACTAGACTTATGCCATTCTTTTTCTGAACCCAAGTGTTTTTCATTTGAGCTGATTAAAATGTGAAAAATTTAACCTAGGTCCCACATCTTTGGGGATCTAGGACTGTAAAGAAATGCCAGTCATGCAGCCTATAGGTATACTGTTGCCTTGTGGGTATACAAGGATGCTTCAGTGGTTCAGTGCAATTCCACAAACGTGTTCTGAGAGTTGTGTCTGTAAGGCACTGAACTAGGCACTTGGGTCTCACGGACAAATGAAACCATCCTCAGAGGATTTTATTTGATTATAAAAACCAGATTGAAATATCTTCAAGGATGAGTGCCATGTCTTATTTGTATCAAAACTATAAAATAACCACTACAAAATATATTTATTTATGTTATCAATATAACATAATCATAAGAATAGAGTTTCTTTGATGTAAAGTACTGTATAAAGCAAATAATATTAAAAATAATCAACCAACAGCAACCCAAACGATGAAACTTTATTGGAGCATTTGACCATTGGTTGTTATCAATTCAGATCAGTATTCCTAATAGTCATATTAAACAGAGTCCTTTAATAAGTACTTTTATTTAAACACATGCAAACATTTCATAATAGAAACACAACTCTAATGTTTTTATGTGTTTGTATCCCTAGTGTTTACTATTATGTAAGGATTGTTAGAATTTGAAACAATTTATATATTATACAGCAAACACATTGGCATTGCTCTGGTTAAACTAAACTATAATGGAAAACTATCAAACTAGCTCTTCTTTATTAATCAAACAGATGCCATTCACTCACTATTAGTAGTGTATGCAAACCAAATAATTTCCTCAGTAGCGATGACAAATTTTTGCAGATCTGTTTACATTCTGTGGCTTACTTACCCTTTTGACTAATGGAGGTGTGTGTTAGGCATCTATTCATGTTATGGGTAGAACCCAGTGGGCTGGGAAAAGCAAAGCCATTTTTCAGCACAGGATTTTGCCTCCAATTACCACCACAATCTGGTCAACTGAGGCCACTAACATCCAGCATAATTAAGATACCAAAATTCTTTCCTTCACCACATTTTCCCTGAATGATTTCACTGAATGAAAAAAAAATATACTAAAGTCATCTATAATATTTATTCTCATTTTCTCTCTAGAGGAATGGCCAGGCGTGGCCATTAGAGTATGAGAAATACAATGCTTTCTACATACCTTTTCCAAGCTCATTTGTATCAAATCATTCATACAATAATGATACAATGAATTCTGGTAAATACAATAGATGAGAAGATTACAAAGGTCAAGGTATTCTGTAATCTTATTGTTGAGTGCAGGTGGGTGGGCATAGTACCCTATAAACCATATTGAAGGCATGGGTCCTTGTCCCAGAGGCTCACAGACTAAATTAAACAGTCAAGGGCAATTGTATTAGCTAAGCAGGTGGTTAGCTCCAAAATAGGGTTCTTTTCCTAAACATTTAAATAAATCTGCCTATTTTTTTTTTTTTTTTGGCATTCTATACTTTTGTTTCTCATACTTCCATCTTTTCAGAATAAAAGGACAAGGTTAGGCCTTGACTTTGACAAGGATCATAGAAAATTTGATTCTGTGAAAAACTTTTTGTTTTAAATGAATGTGAAAATGGACTGGCTGCACAGAGGAAGATGGATTGCCACAAGCAGGCCTAGAAAAATAGAAAGTGAAGCAAGGTTGGGATGGAGTGATGAAGCATATTATGAATGAGTCTGAGTAGAAAAGAAGAATTTTGATAACTTAAATGTGGAGAGCTGATTTAGCAACACATATAAGTCTGGTTTTCTTCAAAATGAAAATGATGGTGTGCCAAACTGAATTTTTATCTGTCTGAGGGTTGTCTAGTTCTGCCCATTATGCCCTTTTAAGAAACAACAAGGGCAACCTTGTGAAAAGCATTTAATAAAATAAAACTTTTGGATATTTTGTCTACCAGAATCTTTTCTGAAATTTCATTTGTATGAAAAAAAGCTTGTCCAACTCATTAGGTAGCTTTTATTATTATTTATTATAACTTGTAAAAGTTTTATATTTAGTAAGAAAATGAAGAGGCTGTTTACCTATATTAAAGAGAAAACTGCCATTTGAATTATACTTTCAAGTTATGATTTTATTTTAAAGTAGTGACTGTAAAACATACAGGCATTTTTTTCTGTAATATATGACATCTGGCCTCATTAAAAATATTAGATTTGCAATTTCTTTCACATTTAAAATATTTTCTTTTGCCTTAATTACTTTATTTTTTGAAAGAAACATTCATGGATTCCACCTCCCAAATTATTACAATTAGAATATGTAACAAGGATTAAACAAAATGTGTATTAGAAGAGTAAGAAATTCATTAAGGCAAGACTAATCATCATTTAGATTATCAGTATAAAATGATTAATAAATGGATAGTGTGACAAATTCTGTTGATTCTGTTTTTGGGTAGCCAAATGCTTTAGACTTAAAAATGAAAAAACAATTCCTAAGCAGCTTATGGGAGAAAGTAATCATTCCAATTACAAACTTAAGAATTTCAAATTGTATACTACATCAAGTTGAGCTTATTTTAACTTATTGAGTAGATTTGGTATAACAGAATAAAATAATTTCTTAGTGTTTCAAATAAATGGAAAATAGTCTTATGCTTATCATTTGTTTTCTATATAACTGCAATTATGGATAACTTTGAGGAAAATTGTTGAGAACATATCTCTAGAAAATAGTGGTCTGAAATATCCATAGTATGTTCAAGAATAAACATTTATACAGATATTTTTTCCCAATTTCTTTTGCCAAGATAAATTTTTTGTAGTTCTACTTTTTGGAAATCTGATTTTGAAAAACAAATGTCGAAGAAATAGTAGAGAAGAGCTGTTAGGAAAATGTTTTTTCCCAGTAAGTTCTTTGACTTGAAGCTGAACATTTGGTTCAATAGAGTTTGTCAACAAATTGTGTGTGTGTGTGTGTGTGTATTTGAACTTAATATCTCCCAATTATTTTATATGCCGAATCTTTATTAATTTCTAAAGGTTAATTAAGAGTAAAAACTCCAGAGTTGGATAATTTATGTTCAACTCCTGGTTTACCCCCTGGATAACAATTTTAAACAAATTATTAAGTTTTCCAAGACACAATCTTTTTATCTATAAAATGATGGTAGTAACAGCACTTATTTCTTTATTGTTCTTATCATAACAATGAAGAAAGGGATGTAAAACACTGAGTACTTGAGATATTTATGCACTTAGCTCATAGTAATATAGATTGCTGCTATCATTCAGAGTTTTTTTCAGTTGTTAATGCATTGTAATTTTAAGTCATTTTTAACTGTTTCCAACCCTCAAAAGAGTGCAGAAACTGTCCTAGTTCACGAGTTGTCTATTTTTTTTTTTTTAATTCTGTGAAGCAAAGCAAAAGAAGTTAACACTACCATGAGATTAAAAAATATTTCTAGGGGCACCTGGATGGCTCAGTGGGTTAAATCTCTGCCTTCAGCTCAGGTCATGATCCCAGAGTTCTGGGATGGATCCCTGCATGGAGCCTCGCATCAATCCCTGCATCAAGCCCCACACCGGGCTCCCTGCCTAGCGGGGAGTCTGCTTCTCCCTCTCTCACTCCCCTGCTTTTGTTTCTCTCTCTCTCTCTCTCTCTCTCTTGCTTTCAAATAAGTAAATAAATAAATAAATCTTTAAAAATAAATTTCTAAACGAATGTTCCCTAGATGTCCTTCCTCAGTTTCTACAAATAATTCACTTAACTACAAGCTTCAAAGTATCTTTTGATAGCGAGTTGAAAAAGGTAGCTGCTTGGATTATTAAAAAAAAAATTAATATTAGTTTCACTGGCATCATGGTCTTTCTATGGTTCTTAGGAGAGTACTGAGTTATTCTAGTCATCTGTTATACTACACGATGCTATGAAACATTATTGAGATTTTCATGGTTATTAAAATAAATTAAGAAATCATTTTCTTGCAAGGTCTAGACTTTGAACTAAGTGACACTTTGTTATCCTTATTTTTCATCCTTCACCTTTCAAAAACTCATCCTTATTTTTCAAAGACTTATGATTTGGAACTTACTTATGTGATAAACTAATATTATCCCAGCGATAACCTGCTACCACAAGATAATAACCAGAATACCAAACGTAAAATCCAAGTCTCTGGGAGGAGGTCACTGGTCCTAGAATTAAGACATTAATGTCACAAATTGCAGTGGGGACTGAATAATGAAGAGGAGCTTTTACTGCTCTTAATGTTGAATCTATGGAGTTAAATGAAAGTAAACATATTCAAATTAAGAGCGACTGACTCTGAGCTCTGTAGTGATGTGTGAGACAAAATGAATTGCAGATTAATCTTGTTAATTTATTTCCTTTTGATATTTTAAAATTTTTGTCATAGTGTTCTCTAATACATCCCCTTGGGTTATTAGGGCACCAAATACTTTTATACTTAGATAGATTTTTTGCTTTACCTGAAAGAGAAATAGCAATTCAAACTTTTGTTTTAAGTGAGTCTCTAGAGGAGAGATTGAGGGCCAATTCTTACCTGTATTCTTTTGACAATTTTCTTCTGGCTGACAACTTCATAAAGGAATGATGGTAGATTAAGGGAGATAGGCTGCAGGAGACTTTCTGATTTGAAACCGCTATATTTTACACAAAATTTATGACACAAAACTTTTTAATAGATATGGCTCTGAACCTATCTTCTGCAATCAGTCGCAGACATACATCACCGCCTTGCAACTTGTGAGAAGTTAATAACTAATAATTCATGGTTGTTTTTAAAACTCCTTCTATATAAACAAGAGAAAGAAATACAGAAAGGGATGTGGAAAAGGGCAACAAAATCATACAAGATATGGATGAGTAAGCATATTCTTATAGTTCAAATCTGGGAGATGACCTCTTGGGGAACCCCTACCCTTCAAAGGAAACCTGAATTTCATGATGCTATTTAAATTATCTTTGGCAGTAATAACTATTCTCCAGCTATACTAGGGAAACAGGCCCAGCATATAGGAGGCAATTCATAAATATGTTTAATGGATATAAAACATTGCTGAATAAATTACTAATGGGAAATTATCATTTACTCATTTAAAATATTTATGAAATTCAAATGTTGTTCTAGGCACTAAAATCTAAAGAATTAATAATAACCAGTACGCTGGGTTCTAGCAACTTCAGCAAACTTATGTGATTGAAAATTTTGCAACCATTTTTCCACCTTACTCAAGTTTACAGATGGAATAAATGCTATGGTCATAATCTGAAGCCAGGATAGTCTGTTACCAAGCCCATGCTCTTCACTATTATGCTAAACTATTGCCTATACAGATAGTCCTGTACCAAGTACTTCATGTACATTGTCTAATTTACTTCTCCCCGAAACATTTGGAGGTGATTAGAGTAGTATTATTAACTCTAATTTACAGATGAAGATACAGAAGATAAGGGATAGCTGAAGAGACCAGTCAGGACTTTATCCTACCCCCACGTTTGCTACCCAGCTCCAACTGTTTCCAGTTTGAGAACAATTTAACTGTTCCCTCCTCCGCGCTTCCCAGCTCCTGTGGGAATTAGTGCTATTGTCCTGAAGGTGTGGTCTGCTAGGGACCTACAACATCCACAATATCATTTAACACCTATACACCCTCTGAGTTCAGCTCTCCCTTCATTTCCTTATAGAATTATTCCCTAGTCCCCATACCTAGGCCAAATTCTCTCATATGGTCTCAGGGCACAAAGCACTTTCATTTTGTAGCAAGTTTACTTGTGAGTTAATATAATTGTCTTCTACAGGTCTCATTCTCCATGAGGGCAGGGACCATGATCGCTTTGACCCGACATTAGATCCCAGAGGCAACTACACTAGCATTACATAGTGAAGGGACTATGAGTAGTGGAAGGAACAAGCAAGAGCTCAACTGAGTTCAAGCCAGACAAATCAGGGTTTTCTTTACACAGGACTGCTGCTGATAACAAAGGGGGGAACTTTTTCCTACTCTTCTGACTTGACCAAGATAGATGAGGCCAGAATGAGATACTTGAAATAAGAAGCATAGGATCACTAAATTATATCACTAAATTGATAGGCTGCTCTGAAACTAATATTATATTGTATGTTTATGGACGATAATTTAAATAAAAACTTAAAAAAAAGGGGGGGGGGACGAACGCCTGGAGGGCTCAGTGGGTTGAGCGTCTGCCTTTGGCTCGGGTCATGATCTCAGGGTCCTGGGATAGAGTCCCATGTCAGACTACTTGCTCAGTGGGGAGACAGCGTCTCCCTCTGCCTGCTGCTTTCCCTGCTGTGCATTCTCTCTCTCTCTCTCTTTCACTCTCTGACAGGTAAATAAATTAAAAAAAAAATAGGAGTATAGTTATTGTATTATCCAAGGGTGTTATTGAAAGTAAGTAAGTGGGGCTGCCAGAGTCCTATATTTTATCATTTTGGGGACCAATTCAGGAACTAGATCCTGGTATTGGATCTAGTTAGACAAAAAGGCAGGGCTTGCCATTTGCATTGGCTTTCTCTATGGTTATGGTGTCAGCCTAGGGCAGCATGTAGAAACTCAAGTTGACTATGGCTCTACATGGGCTAATCATCAACTCTTGGCAGCTTCTGGGAGCAACAGTTTGGCTTGCTTGTTTTTACAAGTATATCCCAGAAAACTTCATAGTGGTTTCTTCTTGCTGTCTTTTTTAGGGCTTACAATAAGTGGATTGTGGCTTTCCTTAAGTTTCCCACGTAATTGTAGTTTATAACTCAAGGTTATTGTCAACACCAAAACTAAAGGATAATTCCTCTAGTGGCAACTCCAGACTGTACTTCTTCTTCTTTTTTTCCCCTTTATTTTGAGAAGATATTTGAGATCTTCTGGAGTTGAATTACTATGTAATATTTACACCACTGCATTTTTGTAATAATGTAGAGTCCCATAACCAGCTACTTGATTCATTTTCTTTCATCTTCAGGCAGAGCACTGTTCTGTTAATATTCCACTAGTTAAGATTGAGTTACCATATTATCCAAGGGTGTTATTGCGAGAGTTTATATTGTTGTTATTATTTTAATTTACAAAACATCTTTTCCCTTTTATACATTAGAGCAAAGAAAATTATTCATGAAGTGTTCAATGACTTAAATTTCCTAGAGAAACATTGCCAGAAAGCTTTTAGAAATAGGCTATGGCATAATTTATTATTACTAGAAAATGACATAGAATAAAAACAACATATTGTCCAGTACAAAATGTTTCTAAGAGCTTATACATTTATAAAAACCATATTTTCTGAAATAATTTCCTCTCTTTAAACAAACATATTGCCACAAACAAACAAAAAAAAAGTTGATAAAATTCTGCTGATGAATTGCAACTGGTTGGGCAAATGTTAGAGACTCGAATGCCAACTGCAGTAGTCTGGATGTGATTCTCAATCCCAAACCTAAGCTTCAGCTTTCCGGGAGGCTGGGAACAGTCACATGAGATGTGTGGATGACTCTCTGGACTTCCTGCTCTTATGGCGAAGTTCACACCCCTCCATCAGCTTCCTAGACCTTCAGAGCCATAGAAGACCACTAGGTGAGAACAGTAGAGAAAGACACAGAAACAGTGGCAGGACCTCCATGTTCTCTTCACAGAACCAGCAGAGAATGAAGGTCTGCCAGAGTTTACACTGCAAAAGAACCCTTCACCTCAGTCTCTCTAGCCATCAATGCAGTCCTTTTTGGTAAATGAAAGTCTGGCATGGGATGGACTCCAAGCATCTGTATTCTGATGGAGCAAATCTAACGTGTCTGGATCAGAGAACCTTGAGAAAACTCTTCAATTACAGAAATTACATTATGTTTAATATAATCCATCACAGTATCATTTGGTCTCAATCAGACCTAGCACTTCATTTTTTTTTTAAAGATTTTATTTATTTATTTGCCAGACAGAGATCACAAGTAGGCAGAGAGGCAGGCAGAGAGAGAGAGGAGGAAGCAGGCTCCCTGCTGAGCAGAGAGCCCAACGTGGGGCTGGATCCCAGGACCCTGGGATCACGACCTGAGCCAAAGGCAGAGGCTTTAACCCACTGAGCCATCCAGGTGCCCCTAACACTTCATTTTTATAATAAATATTTTGCAATACTCTTTACTATTTTGCAATAAAATTCGTTTGTATTTTTATTTACCAATATATGTGATTAAATAAAAAAGAATCTAATATCTCAAGTATAAAGGAGAAATATAGAATAAAATAATGTTTAATAAAATAATATATTTTTAATTTGTAAAAGCCTGGTCATGACTATGTTGAAAGACATAAGTAGTCAGAGTCTAGAACTTATATGTAGAAATTCATGAATATGACAATTATAGATAAGATCTATATGGGCATGTTTACTGATAACTCAGATCACATGGGCAACATTACCTTTAAGGACATGTTATTCAAAATGGTGATTAACTCTTGGTAAAATTTCAAGTAAGACAAAGTACAATCTTCCTTTGATTTACTTGGTAGATATACTTCTGGAAATTTCAATGTATATTAAGAATTTGTTCCAAATATTTTCTGTTTATATGTTAAATGGGCCTGATTTTTTAAAAATATTTTATTTATTTATTTGAAAGAAAGAGAGAGTTCACAAGTAGGGAGAGAGGCAGGCAGAGAGAGGGGGAAACGGGCTCCCCACTGAGCAGAGAGCCCGACGCAGGGCTCAATCCTAGGACCCTGAGATCATGATCTGAGCCAAAGGCAGTTAACCCACTGAGCCACCTAGAAACCCTGGACCTGATTTTTAAGATAAAGTTAATTTAAACAGATTATCCACATAGGTATGTGTCTATCTATCTGGTGGAACATTTAAAAATTGTGTGGCACTATTACCTTTCTTGGAGGGCACTGGACATCTTAAACTCGTACCCCCAAATGATACATTATGTCTCATCATTGTTACAATCTAAAATGTAACCATAGATTTCCAAACCATAAATTGAGAATAATGGTTGAGAATCACTATTTCTAATCCTCTGAGATGCTTATTAGTCTAATGCATATACTCAAATTGTCTACTGAAGACCCAGAGAGGAAAATCTTTGTTAGTTGCAAAAGATGTTTGGACCCATTAGACTCAACAAACACCTTTATATATAAAAGTGTATGCTGCACAATATGAACATTTTAGATGATTTTTGAATGTATATAGTAGATCCTGTCATAATTTATAAACTAACAAATTTAAAATGATTTTTTTATTTTTGACAAATTCTTTGATTATGTATTTCATTAGCTCAGGAATAATAAAAAATATCTGTAATGTGGAAGACCAAGAATATTTCCTCAAGTAGAAGGAGGTGTGGAAAGCAAAAAATGTAGTTTTGAAGTGCAAGCAATCATTATGGATGAAAAGTTGATTTATTGTCAACAATATATAAAGATAATAATATCACGGTGAGGGCCAGAATAAAAGGCAAGGAATCATGCTATAATGGCCAAGTTTGTAGCTGATAAATGGAGGCCATGCAGTAGGAGCTGACAAGTTAGTTAGGAGGTAGATCAGTAGCCAAAGTGCCCTAAAGGCCGTCAGAAATGCTATTGATTAGCCAATGATCGATTTTATCAATGTGAGTAGTGTGGAGAGGGCAAATTGCTTTCCTCTCTTTTTTAACGTCTCATGGCCCTCACCGCTGATAGATACACTTAAGCTTTTTATAAACTACTTTGAACAACGCACCAGTTTTAATAACATCAGTATATTTGCTATCAAATACGTAAAGTTGTTTAGTAGGCTTTGCATCCAAAATGTGACAAGTTGACTAACTGATGCTTTATTTTCTGATTGGTTTTACTTACTATTAAGCACTTTGTAGCAGGTATCTTTCCGTATTTAGCTTATTTCAGTTACAAATTACCCTGTCCGGAAAGTGTTATCATGCCCATTTGCAAATAAGAAACTGGAGACTCAAGAAACTTGTGTCTTCCTTGGGGTCACACTTAAGAATGCCAAGAATTGCATAGATCCTAACATAAGAGTGCTTGATTCAGGGAAGCCTCAAATAGTGAATGAGAAGTTCTGATGTATCTCATCTCTAAGAGAACTATTACATTAAAGCCTTTCTGACAAGCTGATCAAGTCTGTGAGTAATTCAATTGCTAAGACTTTTGTTTTAACGTTCCTCTGTTTCTCTTTTCCACCTCTCTGGTATGCCCCAAAAGAAGAAAAAAAGGCACAAAAGATGAACTACGTGCATATTCCACAACAGACATTTTTTAGTGATGATTTTAGATCTAGGCTTTGCAATGAGAGCTGAAATAAATAATAATAAAAATAAAACAATAGAAGTTGTCAGAGTTGATGTCAATTAAATCATGTCAAACTCAATAAATGGAGAATTCCACATCAGTGAATGGTCATTTTTAAAGGTGATGGTCATTTCTGTAAATTGACAGCAGTTGAGTCAGCATGAAAACAAAGTGAGGAGGGGTTGCCAGGTTTCCTTTGTAGACGTGCTGAATGTTGAATTCTGCTGAAGTAATTTTTTAGACTTTATTTCTGTAGAAAACTGTTGATCCAATTTCTAGTCTTCTCAGCTTTCTAAATTGACAAATAGAAGCACTTCTACAGCCAGAATCATGCAGAAGAAATATTTATGCTTAGTGCTAGAGTCTTTTAAAGATTTTTAGATGTTTGACTCAGAAAACAAATAGAGTTATGAGAAGTTGGGTCAGAGTTAAGAAGGAAGTCATTCTTTTTTTTTTTCCAGAATCTTGTTCCAAAGCAATTACATTTGGACTTGAGTGTACGTGTCAAGAGTAGTGAGTTTTGGATTACTTCCTAATAGTCCTGAGTTTATGTTATTTTTGTGAATATTAGGCTTAGTCTAATGCCTACATCATGTTCTTTTTATTTCAATTTTAGAGTATTTTTTGTGAATGATTTTGAACTTTGCCTTTCCCTCCAAAACAACTTTGTCTTAATATATCAACCAGCTCATATAAATAGAACATTTTAAAGTTAGGTTTATTTTTATAATTTAGGGAATCATTAGTTTGGTTGGTTTTGAGTAGGAATAGCTGTTGGGCAATTTTTGTCAACAGTATGAACAGCATAACAGAACATACATTTCTCCAAGTTTTATTTGGTCATCACTTCCGAGTCAGCATTTTAAAAGCCGGCTTATTATTTATTCTCCTATTCTTCCTCATAATAGTCTCATTTTTATGAATGACATCACCCTATTTCCAGGCAAACTGCAACTCTTCTGTCTAACTTCTCTTTGCCTTTTATTCAATCAGTTTACATGTCCTGGGGCTTTCAACTTTTACAACTCTCTGGATGCTCACCCTCCATTCCTGATTACACCACCTGAATTTAGACCCATGGATGGCTTCACCAAGCTTACATATCACTGACAGTTAATTTTCCTATAACATGACAACTATTTGCTCAAAACACAATCTCTAATAATTTCCCATTTGATATAATTTAAAGGACTTAACCTGATATGTGATTTCTGCTATAAATTATTGTCCAATAAGTTCAGACTTATCACCTCTTCCCTTTAGTTTTCTTTCAAGTTCATTACTTCTTCCTGAAGTGGAGTTCCAGCTGGGATGCCCATCAGAAATTGCTGAAGCCAAATATTGGAGGCAGGGAGTTCCCAGGCAGTCCGGCACTCTCCTGTGAACTCATACTCATCAATGCTAAGATCAGTTCCATCGCAGCATTTTATAAGATCTTCAGAGGTTGAGATTTTTTTCAAAAGAGTTTCCAAGATCAAACCACATAAAATTTTAACAAGAATCTTACTAGAATTTTTTTTTTTTTTTTAGTTGACACAGATGATGTTTTGATTTCATGTCCATGAATGAATCACTTGGCTTTCCCCTGCTTGGGATGGGGAAAGTATGATTTTTAGCTGTGTTCCCCATCAGGATATGGATAAATATGAAGCTCTGGCTGGGAAAATTTGATATGAGGCTTTGGCTTCTTCAAGCTGCTAGGCAGCATGAGGCACTGATGGCTGTAGCGTGCTCTGTACTCCATTGCTTGTCTCTGTGTGTGTTTTCATCATTCACACAGTGGTGGGTGTATGAATGACTGCCTCAAGGACTTCCGTGAGTGCTTATATTCTGTTGAGGTGAAAAGGCTTCCTGAAAGAGAAAAATTCTTCCTTCTCATGGCAGAGTAAAATGGAATTAAAAGTTAATGGGTGTGTGTGGTGTGTGTGTGTGTGTGTGTATGTGTTCATACCAAAATTTGATCAGAGAAAGCTAATCAAGCTTTCTGTGATTGACTAAATGTATATACATAGCTGTCAGAGTATTACGTTTTCAAGAAGTATTTCAGACTGTGGATATGAAAATAGGTGAGTCTAGAAGTGTTGGTTAGTATTTTTTTTTTAGCTCCTTATATTCTATAAAGTTTTAAAAGGTACCCGATAAATGTTTTCTTATTTATTATTACTCCTTTCTGAAATCTAAGTTGGCTTTCAATTTTTTCTATAGTTTGCCAGAAATTAAATAGTTTAATAACTTAATCATTGCTCTAGTTTGATATTTATTTCATCCTTCTTCTTTGAGATATGCAAATATACGACTCTTTGCTAATATCTTTTCTCCATTCTCTAGTCTGAAAGCTGATGCAAAGAAGTCATTAAAATTGATAGCGATATCCACCACTTCGGTGAATAAATTACACTTCCATTTCATGGAGGACCCATTATCTCCAGCCCTGACCCCTTCTTACTTCTTTGCTTGAAAGGATCCTGATTCATCTGAAACTCTTGTGCAATCTCCGTTTCATTTTCTACCCTTAATTTTCTTATCATATTTTTTTACACTTTTAACTTCATTCAGTCACCTCAGTGCTTCTCCGCAGCTCATGTTTTATCCTGTACATTTTCTTCTTTCTTGGCTTTGATTAGTTTTTGGACTCTTCCTCTTTGCCACACTGACTTTTTATTCTAACAAAAATCATATTTATTCCTAGGTGATATGCATAGCCCTTGAACATACTTTAATTCACCCGTTAGCGTATTTCATTTACTGTTTCTCAAAGTCCTTTGCCTTTCCCCCTTTCTTTTTCATTTGGTTAGCATATATGTCTCTACTTAAAATTTACTTTTCTTTCTATTAAAAATCATACTTTTGCCTTTTCTGTATTCCTTTGGTTGTTCTGTCGGCCTAACCCCGAATCCAACTTTATTACTCTGATTTCACTGTTATATACTTTTTTTTTAATCTGTAATAATATCTCCTATGACTTAAACTACTTTTGGAATTACAAAGAAAGCACACTTTCTTGGCCTTTGAAAAATGTGAGAAAGTATTGTAAGCAGAAAAGTGGTAAATGCAGGAAACACTGTGTTGGTAGAATCTTTGTTGAAACTTTCAGCTTTGAACTTCATACACAGAAAACCATTAAATGCTGGGATAATAGAACCAGTTTCATTGTATCCCCTTTGTTTGGCTATCTCTGTGCTTTATCAGTCCCCATAGAATATAGGACTGGAGGGGGTCTCCAGAGGTCATTTAATCTATTGCTCTATGGCCTAAAGGTTCTAAGGCCTCATAAGCTCTACAAGATACCTTTTCACTTTAGTTCTTACCAGTTTAAATGGTATTTGGAATTCTTGGTAAATATTTGGGAAGGTCACAAATGTCATAAGGAAGAAAGAACTTGTATAGACAGAAATTATAGAAATGTCACCTACTATAAATTTTGAACATGAAGTTGTTAGAACAATCAAAGCGCTTAGCAATTAAAAGTTTAAGTCTCTGTCCTACAGCAGTTTTGGCACAAACCGAGACAGCAGATTTTAGTGGTTTGGCCCATGTTTCATAAGAATGGATATTCTCAGAACTAGTAAAAATATAGGCTTTTGTGTCATATGGGCAAAAATGAGCGAAAGTATTGAGAATAATGAATCTATTTACATTCTATACTATACACCACTGCCATCCATTTTAGACATGGTGACCCATTCTTTCCATCAGATTAGTATTCTAAGAAACAGGAATGATAGTGGAAGTTCTTGCACAAATGCAAATACAGGGTCATTATAGATTCAACCAAATAATAATAATTTTAAAATGAGTCATTCTGATACTAACAGTACTTCTGACTCAGTCTCTGATTCATATTATTAAAATGCCATCTGTTTCCAAGACCAACTTTTCAACTGATATTTAGAGAGATAGGGTGGGGGTGGATTGAATAACATCTAATTGTTCTTATGGATGAAATAGTTGCCAAATTCTGATTTCTACATATTCAATAGTTTCAATTTTAGGAAGACTTAGTCATTCCTTAGTGATTCATTGACAAAAGTAACAACAAAAAAATAAATTAACACTAGATCAAACAACAATCACCATCACTTTCAACCAAAATATCAAAATAAGTCTTGTATTACTCACTTTATATATTTAGATAATTTAAACTCTATAGAATTTTTTAAAAAAAGACATTATCACTTCAAGAGTTACTAGGAATTTCAGGAGTGGTGTGGAAATGACTTGGAAAGAATGAATGCACATCGATATAAATGATGAACAGATAACTTACTGTGATAGATATGTTCATTTAGTGGCAACCAAATTATTGAAATTCAAGGGAATACACATAAATATCCAGCAATTGAGAAGGATTAACAAACAACAATGAACAAAAACTGGAGAAACATTAAATCCTCATGTGGAGATAATATTAAAACTTTCTGACATAGAAACAAAATGTAGGCATTTAATATATGTTTGATATCCATGTTAACATCCTTTTGGGTTTATGGGGGCACCTGGGTGGCTCAGTGGGTTAAGCCTCTGCCTTCACCGCAGGTCATGATCCCAGGGTCCTGGGATCAAGCCCCGCATTGGGCTCTCTGCTCCTTGGGGAGCCTGTTTCCCTTCCTCTCTCTCCGCCTGCCTCTCTGCCTACTTGTGATCTCTGTCTGTCAAATAAATAAATAAAATCTTAAAAAAAACCTATCCTTTTGGCTTTATGAAAGCTTCTGATATAGATAATGAACGTACTATTTTAACATGAGCATGTTTGTAATAAAATATTTCATTTATCAAAGGAGAGTTTTGAATTAAAGGATAATCCAGGCTATGAAGAAAATAGGTGACAAATTCCAAGACAATTTGGAATAGTACCTATGTTACACTAAATAAAAACAACCATGATCAAACCAAAAAAATATGCTTTCCAGCATTAATATTTATAAGTATTAAAGTTAACAATAGGAAAAACTGATATCTGTCATGGTAACCGACATATGCCAACTTCGGTGTTAAGCTTTGTGTTATAAACAATTCCATTTATTTTACTTTATTAACAGTAGCTTAGATAAGGCCCTGTCACTTATTCATTTTACAACTGGGGGAATCTTCCTTAAATTCTTGGATTCATTGTTTGTCTGTACAGTCAGATAATGATGTTTACCTTGAAGGACTGTCATGAAAATTAAATGGATTAATGCTTAATATAAATTATGTAGAACAGTAGGTGGCATTTATTAGATGAACAATAAATTATAGCTCTTCACCACATTGTCATTATCATTTATGCCCTAAACAACTGTCATTGTTTCCTTACTAGGCAATGTTCTTGAATCTTCTCAATACCATCCTACATGCAATTTTCAAATTAACATTTCCCAAACAGCATGTCAGTTGCATCGTGTCCCTGGTCCAAATTGTCTTCACATTAAATTAAATTTTAATGACATCACCTGACCCTCATATTCCCCTATGTTGTTACACTGCTCCACTTTTCTCAAGTAATATTTCCACATATTCCATAAGCAGCAACCAAACTGCACTCTTATTCTAGCACATATTTGATCCTTTCTCACCTGTATGCTTTGCTCACACTATCCACTCCAGTGTTCCAGGTGGCATCATGGAATATGTACGGGCATTTGCCTTTTTTGATTCGAAATTAATGTCCTGCCCTTTCCCTCTTCAGCACTGCATTTTAGGGAACTACATTTCCCAGATAGCTTGAACAGCTAATTTCTGAGTCAAACTAACCAATGAGAGGCACAGGACAACTGGAAGGTGAAAGAAGGGGAAAAGTAACAGCATTTCTCTCTCTTTTTTTCTTCTTTTTGTCTCTATAGAAAAATCCAGCATTTCCTTCACATTCCCTGATTCAGAAAGAGAACACTTTGCTCTATGTTTTTAGATTCTTCTGAAGATTCTAACAAATTTTGGTTAGATATAAGAAGACCTCAACCTGTATTGGAGATTGTTGGAGTAGGGGTAACCCAATTTCCCCCAGGGCTTTTCCATCTGTGGAATAAATGTAGTTAGTCTCTGGTTAAGCTATCTGTTTCCCTCTAACCTTTCCTATAACATGGAGTTAGCATTCAGAGATTGGTGTTCTCAGAAATAGCTGCTTTGAGTTACTAGTTTCGCGCCTGAGCACTTCCATCACCTGAATAACTGTTTTCCTGTTTGAGTTCTCTTAGGTTGAAGAACTTAGAGTAGTTTCTTTTTCCTGACAGGACCATGACTGCTACAAAGTTCCATAGGTTTGGATTTAAATACTGTCTTTGTGATGCTGGGGAAGCTAATTTTCTGAGTCTCAGTTTTTTCAAAGACAACCTAATAGTGTTTTGTGGGGATTAAATAAAAACGTGTGTGAAAACAGATAGGTGATATTAGTTATACTAGGGTTTTCACCCCTCATTTCTTTATTTTCTGAATGCTTTAAGCACATAAGTGCAGAAATTAGTTAATTTTTGAATGTCAGGGAATAAAGAAAAATCTCTGACAATGTTTATTCTTCAGAAGCATCTTACTATTCATACCATTTGTGCTCTGAAATTGTGTCTTATTATTAATTAGAATCTTAAGTTGTTTTAGTAGTAAGCATTATTAGGTAGATTTAATGGATCCTCAATAACCATTGTATAATAAATGTCATTTTCTAAGTAAATATACAAGGTCCTCTTCCAAGAAAATATTATGTGGCTCAGGGGATGTGTGCCAGGTGAATATGGATGAACTGAGGGTGAAACAATTCCCTAAGTCCCAAGGGAGACAAATAACAGGAGGAGTGGGGGATTTGTTGGATAAACATTAAGGTCAGGGGATTAGAATAAGGCATCAGAAGGAACTTTCCAATTACTAAGGATTTTCTCTTTCTGCCCTCAGTCTGAACAAAGAACTTAAACAATCTGGGACAATTTCCCACCAATGGACCCCACCATTTTAGAGATCAGAGACATTCTCTCTTCTCCTACAGTGGGGCCCTACTATGTCTCTAAAGAGGCACACCTCTCTAGACTCCAAACTATTTTTCTACTGCTTTTTCCAGAACCATGACTACCGTGGTCTAGTATTGCTTGTGGCCAGTCATTTACATTTGGTCCTGGGAAGAGTACTTAACCAACAAATCCTTTGTCTCTTGCATTTCACGTGTAACAAATCTATGAGATCTGACTCGATTCCAGTATGTACCGAATTCCAGTATGGTGTCTGACAAAGAGGACAAAGGTTAAATGTATTTCCTCTAAATAAATAAACTTCTGCTTTAAGAATCTGGAATCTAGAGAATTTCAGCTAAACATGTCACTTGCTGGGTTGGAAAGGATAAATATAAACTCTTTGTAAAACTAGGACACTTAGACTCTACCATAAACCATTTCATGTATCTGGGACAAATTTTGGTTAGATATAGGAAGACCTCAACCTGCATTGGAGATTGTTGGAGTGAAGGTAACCCAATTTCCTCCAAGGCTTTTCTCTGTGGATTAAATGTAGTGGTCAAAATAGGATGAGATTGGAAATAAGCAAAAGTTCTTTTAATTTGTTGTGACTTGTCGACTATATACCTCAAGAGAAATTTTGTTTCCTGTAAGCCAAGGACTCATTGGCTCTATTACCGCAAACTTTTAGGCACCTAACCCACAGAACATTCTGGAACATTGAACAAAAATATATTAAATATTTGATTGAAGCAATACAAGTTATTTGGGGAGATGATCTGAAATAATGTCTACCAAACATAATCTTGCCTATCTTAATATAGAGGCAGCTAGGCAATTTAAAACATACTCATTGCTCCTTGAAAATACATAAGATTTGGAGTTTTTTCCCTAACTAGTTAGCTGTTACCACTGTAGTGGAAGTTAACTCAGATTCTTAATATAGGATTGAACGAGTTTATTTTAAACAACAGAAATCATTTTTCTTCAGTAGCTTTACTCTATTTGTTGTGTTTCTAATGGGGATGATAAAAAATAAAGGTATATTAGCCACGAGAATCAACACATATAATAAGCTATGTATAATATGACCCAGAATTAAATAAATGTTCAAAGGGAGGAGAAGCAGAGGGACATGAGAGGAAAGCAGAGGGACAATTATTTCTGATTAAGGTGTTGGGGAAGATATAATGGAAGTCATATTTAAATCAGGGATTAAAACACAGAGAGTATTTAGCTAGGTTGAGAAAACAATGCAAGCAATGTCACAGAAGCTGGAAAGTGGAGAGGATATTTGGAATACCACTTGGTATTGACTGGAGTTTAAAATTCCAGCCAGAATGAATTGAGAAATGAGCCTAGGAGGATTAATTTGGGACATAAATCACAGGATTTGGATAATGAGACTAAGAGCTTTATTATTATTATTATTATTATTATTATTATTATTATTTTAAAGATTTTATTTATTTACTTGACAGAGAGAGAGAGAGAGAGATCAAAAGTAGGCCGAGAGGCAGGCAGAAAGAGAGGGGGAAGCAGGCTCCCCACTGAGCAGAGAGCCCGATATGGGACTTGATCCCAGGACCCCGAGGTCATGACCTGGGCCGAAGGCAGAGGCTTAACTCACTGAGCCACCCAGGCGCCCCAGGGCTTTATTATTTGAAAAAGAGATATATTTTCAGACACGATGCCCTTCAACCTCTAATTTGGAAAGGTAAATCTTGGAAAGTATATTGTTGAGGTATTCCTATATCTAGGGATAGACCAGACAAGAGATTCTGAGTGCTTGGACTAAGTTCAATGGCAGTGGGAATGGAAAGTATGAGCAAACAAAACCATAATAGTTGAATAAAAAGACCTAGAAACCAATTAGAGTAGTGAGGATCCCAATTGGACAGAGAAAAAAAATTCAAAATTTCAGAAATTCATAACTGAAAAAATGATTGCAATATGAATAAGCATATAGAACACAAAAAAGTAGAATAGATTATCCAAGAGAGCAAGTGGTTTAAGATATTGAATTGAAAATATATACGGGTACTCGACTTGTGAGTCTGTAGCTCAGGAGAGAGTCTGGAGTTGTGGCTGAGTCTTGCAAATACACCAATTCGTACATTTTTGTCCTCAGTCCTTTTTTCTATCTGACACAAAAAGCATTCCCATTCATACCCACAGCAGTGACCTGACCCTTCAGTTTCTCCTGAGACTCAGACTGAAATTTTTAATTACCTGTTTGTTGTTCCCACCCAGACATTTAAAAAAATATATGTCAAACCCAGCATGTCCCAAACTGATATCATTTCCATTCTCTAGTGACACCTGCTCTAACTCCTGTAGGAAAGACGATGCTGTGAATGTCATCCCTATCAACCCAGGCATCAGCAACTTCAACTACAGCAACACAAAATGAAGCATATACACAAGTTTGTGAGTCACCCTAGACTCTTCTGCATCCTGGTATCACTAGTGTAGGCCCTCATTCCACCCTTTTAGGGTTGGTTACTGAAACCAATTTCTACCAGAAGTCCTTGCTTCTAGACTATCTGTCAAATCTATTTCCCATACAACGTTTACCTGATCTACCTGACCACACAATATGATCATTTCACACTTATCACATTGCAATCTTCTTATGCATCTATTACACTCTCCAGACATTAAATTCTATGGAAGAAATGTCAACTCTGTTGTTTTTTGTGATTACTTTCTGCAGTAGTGATCCTTAAGCATTTTTGAATGAATGCAAATATTCCTATTTAGGAATAGTTATATAAAATGACAGTGGAGAATGTCCAGATATAAAATAAAGAAAAAGATAAAACTTTCAGGAGAAAAAAAGAAATAAAAGAAAATGAAACTGTAGAGATTGTTAAAAAATGTATAATCATTTAAAGACCAAAGGCAATTAATATTTAAGGAGAGAAAGTTTTAAGAAGTAAGACTTATTTACTTACTTAGCCTCTGCAAGCAAATTATCATTCTCTGACACTTCGCTTCTTCCTTTCATTTGTCAGACTGAAGTATTCTCTTCCTTTTTCTCTAAAAGTTGCATCCATTCTGCTTTCGTCCATAGCTTCATCCCATGCCAACTTCTCTTCCCACTCTTCATGATCTCCATGGGAACTCACTTGCAGTTCTAAGATATAAACCATCATTTATAGCACAGTGACTCCCAAGTCTGTATTTCCATCCCCCTTTGGTTCCTGCGCTCCAATCCTGTAATCCAGTTTCTAGCAGCATTATTTCCAAAGTAAAAACAACTTTCCTCCCAAATGTGCTCATCTCACTCCTCCCATATTCTATAGATCTTATTAGATGTAATTATTCTTTATGTTTCACAATCTTGGAGTGTGTTTTATCCTTGACTCCTTTCTTTCTTTCTGGACTCCAAGGTCCATCAACTTGACCTCCTAAATGGCTTACATTTTCTTCCCTACCATCTTACTCCTGCTTTCATTCAGTTCTTCAACATATGCTGGGTGGATTATTGAGGAGGCTTCAAACAGGTATATTCTTCACAATTACTCTTAATCCAAAATATCCTTCATATGATTGTTAGAAATAATTTTCTAAAGTATAATGTTGAACAAACTCATCTGTTTAAAAAATAAACAAATCTGTTTATGTATTTTATTTTAAAAAAAATCTTAACTCCCTACTGCTCAGAGAGAAATTTCCAAATTCTTGATTATACATAGACAAATAGACAAACATAATTAATAAAAGGCCTCGATGTGATTTCAGCCCATTGGCTTCCCTACTTGTCTGTGTGTCTAATACCTTATATAAGATATAAGTTTATATAAGGACTCTTAAGACATGACAGCAACTATATTTTCAGTATCATCTTCTTATATGCCTTTTCTACATCACAAAAACAAAGAGAAAAATTCTCATTTTTAGAAAAAACTCTTTATGTCTTGTTACATTTCTATGCCTTTCCAGAATCTGTATCTTTATCATGGAATTTTTTCTTCTGTCCACTAATAGTTACTTTTTGGAGAATATCTGCTTATTCTTGATGAATTGTTTAAGTGTCACCCCTTTTATGGAAATCTTTTCAGATTTAAAATGTTAAATCCAACTTTTCAAGGATGAAAGCCTCTGGCCTATAGTTACAAGCCATGCATTCTTACAAATTTAAATCTGTGACAACCACTTCAATTGTGATCTTAATAAAAGTTGTTTGTTTGAAACAAAATTAACTCTAGTACGTTTTTTGCCCTCCAAATTATCTCTTTGGTATAGCATTCAGCTTTGATTTTATTACTTTTTCAATGAGTGCTTGCTTTTGTTTCACTACAAATACTAAATGAAAACGCACAGCTTTGGAAAATGCAAATATGTACATTTGTACCATAATGCATTGGTTAGAGCTAATTTGTATCAGATGGTCAGCTATTAGATAAGGAGGGATTTCTTCGCTGGAAAGAAGAGTATGAAATTATTGTCAAGAAATCGATCCCTTTTTTTCTCTTTATTTTGTCTTACTAAGAAAATAAAAAATGTAAGCTTTTCCTTTATATCCATGCTATATTGAAACTATCCCCACCCTCCCTGCCACCTGAGCACCATGAGGCATATTTAATGACAAGCAAATAATCAAGAAGCAGACCATGCCTAGAGGAACCTAATCTACAGATGACGGTCTCTGCCAGAATGCCATGATGCTCCAAATCTTGGCCTGAGTGACCAGAAAGAAAGAAAGCTGTCTGATGCAGAGGGCAAACCAAATGAAATCCTATCATGCTAAGCATCACAATTGTAAAGTCAGGATGAATAAGAAGAAATGGAAAGCTATTCATTGAAGCTGCCTCCACATGGGACAAATGATTCTTATGCTTGAAGTAGATTTAACTGTCCCCAAACGGCAATCTCGGTCTCATACAGGAAATGAAAATAAAAGCAAGCAAGCAGCCAGTCAGAAACAGTCACCACCTTCTGGGTACAGCCACTTGAGAACTGGTAGAATGTGTAGCGCTGTAGGATCCACGCAATTATAAAAACATCTGAATGGGAATACTTGAAAATGGTCTTTAACTCTACTGGGATGTTGAAATGACTTTTTTGAACTTTTCTCATTTTTCTCGGGTTTCTTTTTCCTGACTCTCCAAGGTAAATTATGACTTAAATGTTTCGTGCGAGGCTTTCTGTGTTGGATTTGGGGGCTTATCATAATTTTATTTCGTATATGTTGAGAGGTTTTAATAAATTGTGTCAACCAGAAAAACAGTGGGAATCATTGTTTCATATGTGAAGTGACAGCCTGCAGGCTTAAGCTGTTATTACTTGAAATTCCATTGAATTCTAAATTTCAGCACTTTTTAAAAAAAATTTAGCTGTTCATACTTCATATATGTTTGTTAATCACAGAATTTAATGCTTGATGCCCAAGCATTCTGTTGCAATTAAAGCCCTGTTGTGAATGGGGAAGCCAAAGGGTTGGAATCAGATTGAGCCTTTTTATTAATTATGTTTGTCTATTTGTCTGTGTGTCTTTATCCATTCCAGCAGCTGTCACAAAATACCACAGAGAGGCGTAACTTGTAAACAACAGAAATTTATTTCTCACATTTCTGGAGCCTGAAAGTCCTAGATTGGAATGCTAGCAGGGTGTGGTGAGGACTCTCTTGGGTCACAGACTGCTCTTTCTATCCTCACCTGGTAGAAAAGGCAAGGAAGCCCCTGGGCCTCTTTTACAAAAGGCATTAATCTTATTCATGAAGGACCTGCTCTCCAGACCCAGTCATCCCCCAAAGTCTCCACCTCCAAATAACATCAATTGGGCATTAGTATTTCAATATATGAATTTGGGGAAACCCAAATGTTTAGATCATAGCAGTGTGTGTATGAGGGGGGGGGGTAGGTTTTTTTTTTTTTTTTAAGATTTCATTTATTTGACCGAGATCACAAGTAGGCAGAGAGGCAGGCAGAGAGAGAGGGAAGCAGGTCCCCTGCTGAGCAGAGAGCCCGATGCAGGACTCGATCCCAGGACCCTGGGATCATGACCTGAGCTGAAGGCAGAGGCTTAATCTGCTGAGCCACCCAGGTGACCCTGTGTGTGTAGTTTTGATTGGATCTGTCATTTGCTAGCTATGGTAACATGGATTAGTCCTGGGAGTCTCCTTTTTTGAATTTTCAAAATGTTTGTATATTAGCACTAAACGCTGACACACTCATATCATAGATTTGTTGTGAAAATCATAAGAAATCAGGTGTTCGGTCAGTTTGTAAGTTCTAAACTTATACCCAATAAAATACTTTGCTATTTAGATGGCTGCATTGTTAAAGAACATTAATCTAAGGGTCATGTGATTTAAATTCTAATTTCCTTTCTACCACTTGCTTGTTTTGTGAGAATAGGTGAATCAATTAACTTTTCTGAGCTCCTATAAAAAGGAAACTGTTTACTGTGGTTCATGATCATTTCAAAGAAACCTACTTGCTTCATTTTTCCTTTTAAAATTTTAGCTAGTAGTTATAATAATAAATAAAATACTTGTCACTGAACATAGAATTCAATATTAGTAAGATTATCAAGAGGTCAAGATTGTAATTAATAAAGTCTGTACATGATCCAGCTATGGACCATAGGATTATAAATATTTGATGTCTTGATACAGACTTCTTTTGCTTCTGTCCTTTGTGCACGGTTCTTGCAGTCTAAGATATTTTCACATATTAGAAATGGAAATGCTGGTTCAACTATGGCCCCCTTAGATTTCCTACAGCTGAGGGCATTAATGACAAAATTTATGTCATTAATGACAAAATTTAAAGCTGTGATTTGGGTCAGAGAGCAGAAGCGTTATAACTGATAACAGTAGTATTAGTAGAAAAAGGGTAGTTAATACCTAAATGAGCAGGTACTCTATTTCAGCTAGTCTTCTGGATGGTTACATGAATATGTGGTGTCATCTTCATAATATCCCTAGAAGATAAGCACTAATATTATTTTAAATTTTACAAATGGAGAAAGTGAAGAACTGAGAGGTTTAGTTCTCATAAGTAGCAGATAGAACCTAGATATGAGCCAAGGCAGTTGGGCTCCACAAAACCACCGAGCTGTTCTAGCTGAGAATCATGATCTAACTAGTTAAGCTAATCTGAAAATATACATTAGTCTTATTAGTCTATACCTAAAATGGTAATATTAATAATAACTTTTTCCAGCTGTTTTACAGGTGCATTTTCAAACATTCCAGTAATACTTGGATGAGAACATTAAAGGTATTATACACATTTCTCTATGTGATACAGTCTTGTCAGCTCAGGCTACTATATTAAAATGGCATAAACTGGGTGGATGGTTTATCAAGGAAAGGAATTTATTTCTCACAATTCTCAGGCTGAGAAATCAAAGATCAAGGTGTCAGTCAATTCTGTGTCTGTTGAGGGCCCTCCTTCTTGTTGCAGAGGATTGCCCTGTCCTCACAGGGCAGAAAGAATAAGCTAGCTGGGTCTGGTCTCCTATTGTAAAGGCAATAATCCCATTCAAGAGGGCTCCACCCTCATGAGCTAACTATCTCCCAAAAGCTCCAACTTCACATACAATCCCATTGGAGATTAGATCACAACATAAGAATTTAGGGGGCTAAAACATCCATTCACAACAGATGATTCAATGTAGAATCATCTACTTTCAAATCTTATATTTCAAGCAGTACACATGATCTGTACAACCACAAATACATACATACAATTAGAATTAAAATAAAACAAAACAAATATATACTATAGATTATTTTTAATAATGGGTTTTTGTGTGCCACATTCTTGTAAGTAATTTTTCTTAAGAACAAAAATGGTTTTATAAGGATAAAATGTCTCCTTTATATTTATTTCAAAAGCTTTTCTCATGCAAAATTTGCAGGCATTTTTTCAGCCAATCCAGACAAGTTTTGGAACAAAAACCCTATGTGTGTCTCTTGGTATGAAGCTCTTATGTTTTTGGACCTCTAGTTCAGTGTCTATTGAGTTAGTAGATGTATATGAGGGACTCAAGAATATTCTGCTACACCTTGTACTTTTACAACCAGTCAGTAGTTTTTCATTAATTATTTGCTGATCTCCTACCAATTTTTTTCCAGTGATTTTTTCCCAAGCCTTCTTTACTTTCTACAAGTGACCCTCAGGAGATTTACTTATCTCCCCTATTAAGAAAATTGAAGTTATTTGACACCTGATCCCATTAATTTCTCACAACTCAAAATCTAAAACTGGCATGACTTTTACAATGTTTACTCTCAGTGGGCCAAGACCACCCACTCTACATTTTATTGAAGATGACTTTAGCAACTTTTATTGGTGCTAGGTAAAGTTTGGGCCCATTACCAAAACCCAGCCTGGGAGGTGATTATTTCCAGATTTTACATATGAAAGGATTGAGATTGAGAGTAGCTAAGGAACTCCTCAAATCATGAAGTGAATCAGGGGTGGAGCTAGAAGTAAAAGCCAAGTTTCCTCTCATTTTGAAGACTGTCATCACTCCTTTCCTTCAGATTGCCAATTAACTCAGACATGTTTCAGTTTTTTACCATCTTTGCTAAGCCTATTTTTACAATACTTAGAGTATAGTTAGAACTTTTACAGACTAAAAAGAAAAGATGCTTCTGGCAACCCATTTAATTCCTCAATCTATTACCTTCTCTTTACTTTCCTTAACCATAAACATTTTTGAAAAAGTAGTTTGGACCTTCTTTCTACCTACAAATAACATTTGTATTCAGGCTTTAGCTCAAACATTATATGAAACACATCTCTTAAAAGTTATGAATGTGTTTATCTTCACATAAGGATGACATGGCTTTCAAATCCTTGACCTCTATTAATACTTTATCATGCTTCATCTTGCACCCCTTGCCTTGATTCTAGCTTCTTTGGATTTCAAGGCATTTCAGAATGCAAACTATTACCTCTGGGTCCACCTTCTACAGGACTCCTTGACTAATTCTCTTTATCATCCTCCCAACCCCAGTATGTAGTCATTCCCTGTGGTTCTGTCATCTGTTCAGGGATCCATCTGCTGTTTTCCCTTTGCCTGGCTAACTCCTCAGCATCAGAGAAATACAAACCAAAACCACAATGAGATACCACCTCACATCGGTCAGAATGTCTAAAATTAACAAGTCAGAAAATGACAGATGTTGGTGAGGATCCAAAGAAAGGGGAACCCTCTCACCTTGCTATTGGGAATGCAAGTTGGTATAGCCAGTCTAGAAAATAATATGAAGGTTCCTCAAAAAGTTGAAGGTAGAGCTACCTTACAATCCAACAATTGTACTACTAGATATTTACCCTTAAGACACAAATGTAGTGATCCAAAGGGGCACCTGAACTCCAATGTTTATAGTAGCAATGTCTACAATAGACACACACACACACACACACACACACACACACACACAGGAATATTATGCTGCCATCAAAAATGAAATCTTGCCATTTGCAATGATGTGGATGGAACTAAAGGGTATTATGCTACACAAAATAAATCAGTCAGTGAAAGACAATTATCATATGATTTCACTCATATATAGAATTTAAGAAATAAAACTGAGGATCATAGGGAAGGGAGGGAAAAATAAAACAAGATGAATTCAGAGAGGGAGACAAACCATATGAGACTCAATCATAGGAAAAAAACTGAAGGTTGCTGGGGGGAGGGGCATGGGGGTACAGAGTACTCAAGTGATGGATATTAAGGAGAGCACATGATGAAATGAATGAGCATGGATTGTTATAAGACTGAAGAATCACTAAACGCTATCCCTGAAACTAATAATATACTATATATGAGTTAATTCAATTTAAAAAGTAAAAATATTAAAATTAAAAAAAAATGAGATGTAAAATAAATAAATAAATAACTACAAAAAAGTTCTAGGGTGAGTATAACAAACTATTCAGTGTGTATATAGAGAAACTTTTGTGAATCTATTGTGGAATTTAAAGAAATGTGGCAATAAATAGAAAGGCATATATTTACTGGAATGATAGAACTATAGATTGAAAAGTTGTTAATTTTCCCAACAGAATATACAAGTAAAATATCATTGTAATAAAAATATATGTGCAGATGCACACATATACCTATGTGTGTGTTTTGTTTATATCTATTGTGTACATGTGTATAGAAAATGAAATAAATGAAAATAGTCAGGGAAATTCTAAAAGGGAAAATAATTGAGGGGTTGAAAGAAATAGCTCTATCAAATATTTAAAATGTTTAAAATTTATTATAATTAAAACATTGTCGTACTGATATATAACTTAAAAGACAGATCAATGAGCAAAATAGAATGTCCAGAAATAGAACACCATGAATGAGCAACTTAATATATTTAATCCTCTTTAGAAAGCCTAATTCTTTATAAGAAAATAGAACATGCAGAAAAATGTTAAGGTGAAAAGACTATTACCATTTTTTATGAGAAAATGTGGTAATTTGTTCCCTGCTTTATAAAATCATGTTACTTTTTAATATATTATTTATGATACGTAAATTATAGATAATATAAATAAACTAAATAGAAATTAAATGAAATAAAAATTAATAGTTAAAATTGCAAATAAATTACATTTATCTAAATTAAATTATAGTTATTTCATGTGAAGAAGTAGACAAAATTGCGTGGACGGTGTATTCTTTATCCCTTTAGGAAAATCCTTTCACAAAGTGTATTTTCTCTAACTATATAGGACAGAGGAAAAAATATGCTCAAGTTCTTTTCCTCACACAATATTATTAATTTTTTTCATTTGACAAGCTGATTCAAAACTATATGAAAATGCATAATAGCCCAAACAATTTTGCGAACAAGATTATTATATAACTAAGATGAAATAATTTGTTATAGCTTCTATACTACACAAGAGTTTTTTGTATGAATTTTAAAGATACAACCTTTTTAAAAGCTTATAACTAATTCCCACAAAATTTTTATGGGATGGAACTGGTTATATTTCTTGCTACCATCTCACTCCCTCTTATGCAACTTATTGTTAATAGTTCATGTATATATGATAAAACATTTATTTCAGTTTACATTAAACTTAAGAGTAAGGATAAAGGCTTAATTAAGCAAGACAGGTAGCTGTGAACAGAAAAATCTGAGCAGTCTTAGACATTGTTGTTGCCTCCAACAGTTTGAATTCTTACAAATTAAAAAAAAAAATGAAGGATCATTCCTTTGAAGAGCTCCTAAGAGAAAAATATTAAGAAAATAACAATATATTATTTTCAAATATATCCATATATATAAAGTAATATAGACATATATATATATAAAATTTCTTTGTTTCTTTTTTTTTTCCTGTAAAAGTAAGTCCCAGAGAGTAAGTATAAGCCAGGTAGGAAAAGTTAACATAACTGTAATTAGAAGATATCAAATTTGCAGGCATCACAAACTTTTAATAAATTCAACATCTGTTCTTATTGCTTAAAACTGTTACATGTGCATTTTAATTTCCCTGTGAATGGGATCTTTTACATGCCCTTGATAGTAGACAGAGAAAGTCTCGGTTGTCAGGAAAACATACCCCAAAAGCTCCTGTTGAGTGTTCAGTAAGCTGTCCGAGTTTTACATGAAGAAGTCAGAATTTTCTTGAAGAGTCACTTTCTAAGTATAGCATGCTTACAATAATTAGTATCCTGACTACTCAGGAGAATGTTATAGACATAGCTGTTGTTTAAGGTAACGGGCACATCAATGGCAAGGCACTACGTATTGATCTGTGCAGTGACATCCTTCTAACTATGTCATCTGAGTGAAAGAAGCCCCAAATTAACCAATAATAAAGTGTTAGAAGTTGTAGGAGCTGATCTCTTGGGACTTACTCTAGAAGAGTATAGATGCCCCTCCCCAACAAGACCATCAATCCTGCTAAAGGACTCTTCTCAGTGACATTAACTTGACCAGTAAACGATGTAAAGCCTACAATAATGCTGGATCCCATTTAATATAGGTCTATGTGTATGTGCCATTTTTATATTCGTTTTCTTGGTCTAAATACATAATTATGTATGCATAGCTACATGAATAAAATACACATATGTGCTATCAGATCTGAAGAGACCTGAATCAATAAGAATACTATATAATAAAAAACTGTCAGGCATTACACATCTTTAATAAAGCAATTTCACTAACTTGATGAAACTTAATTTCAGAAGCAAAAATCTAAGTGGTTATATGTATTTCCATCAGAATTAGATAAGGGATAAACTTCTTGGCAAGATTTGTTTTTGTTGTTTTACTTTCTGATTTGATTATATTTTCTTAAATATGGGCCCTAGCAACACAGTTTATGAATTAATCACTAATAAATCTGCATTAGAATATACTAATGCTAGGGGCGCCTGGATGGCTCAGTGGGTTAAAGCCTCTGCCTTCGGCTCAGGTCAGGATCCCAGAATCCTGGGATCGAGTCCCGAATAGGGCTTTCTGCTCAGCAGGGAGCCTGCTTCCTCCTCTCTCTCTGCCTGACTGTCTGCCTACTTGTGATCTCTGTCAAATACATAAATAAAATCTTAAAAAAAAAAAAAAAAGAATATACTAATGCTGGGGTCCACACACGTTTTAAAAATAGTCAACCAAAAAATTATAATTACATTTCCGTCAAGTTATCTCTTGATATTTTTATATATTTACATTAAAAATAATAATTCATTTATAAGCTTTTGGATTTTGTCTTGTATTTTGATATAAACTTTCATAACATATGTTTTCTTGGGTTAGTCTCTCAATTTCTGTGGTCATTTTAAGGGTACTCATGGACAACATGGATTTACTCTAACTTTTGTCTGACCAAAAATTAGATACCATCTTACCATTCTCCCCTACCTAGTCAATATGAGGTTTTTCTATGATGGCTTTTTAAAAAAAAATTAACATATAATGTATTATTTGCTTCAGGGGTACAGGTCTGTGAATCATCAGTCTTACACACTTCACAGCACTTACCATAGCACATACCCTCCCCAATGTCCATAATCCAGCCACCCTATCCCCTCTCTGTGATGGGTTTTATTAAAAAAAAAAGAGGAAAAACACCAAAAAAGTAACTTTGGTAAATAGATTTTCCCTTTTTAAAAAAATAGATGCTGGTATCAACAGGATCGATATGGGCAGCTACAACATAGGGTTCCAGCTTGCAATGGCCTTTGTGGCTCATATCAGAATCTCCACACAAGTCTTCTATTGTCTCTGGCCTGTTATAGGGTCCAGTTTGCTATTAAGAAAGGGAAATCAGCTTTATAAAGTAGACAAAGGAATTTTTTTTTAGAAGATTTTATTTATTTATTTGACACCAGAGATCACAAGTAGGCAGAGAGGCAGGCAGAGGGAGAGAGGGGAAGCAGTTTCCCTGCTGAGCAGAGAGCCTGATGCCAGGCTCTATCCCAGGACCTGGGATCATGACCCGAGCCGAAGGCAGAGGCTTTAACCCACTGAGTCACCCTGACGCCCCAGACCAAGGAAATTTTACCCATTTCTTCAGTGAGGTTAATTTTTACTGAATTTTCCTGGCTGTTAGTCAGTACAAACATAAGATGAAATTTCCCCTCTGATTGTTACTAAGAAGGAAAAGAATGGTGAAGAAAAATCTGTGCTGGATTACAGGCTATGGGGACTATCTGGTCATTGGTTATCGTCTTTCTCATTTGGTTTACTTTCCCAGGTAGGCACAGCAGTTGTGATTAAAGTTTGATCTAAAATATGCTTCCATTAGTGAATCTCAGTTTCTCAGAGCTCAATATTCTCCACTTGTCTCTTGAGACCATTCATTGCCCTCCTCTTCAGTCTCTTTGCTCTAGGAAGCTGGTTATCTACAAATTCCTTGCTTGTGCTCTCCTGTTCTCTGAATTTTATAGGGTTTGGCCACGGCAAGGCAGCAGGAGAATAAAGTTGTGGGGAGAGAGAGTCCAGGGTTTTTCTTACTTCCTTGGTGTTTTAAGTGGTAGCTACCTCTTTTTACAGCCACAGCTCCTTTGTGGTGATCCTAATTTTATGGCTCCGTTTTTCCTGGGTTGCACTGATGTCATTTCCTCACCTATGCCTTCAGACTTAGAGTAATAATGACTGCATGTTCTTGCTCCTCTTCAGAGCTTCGCCATCACAGACTGACTACCTTGACCCAGCTAGTAAATAATCCCTTCAATGAACTATTTAGTTAACTTATTTGAAATCCAGGCTGGTATATCTAAGTATATCATACACATGCACACATGCATAAGTAAGGGTTCCTGAGGCATGTGTTCTATTATCTTTTCAAATTGAGAACAGGGTTATTTCTTTAATGTACAAAGTCATAACTGTTCCATCAGAGAATTTTATAGTGTTATAATTGTAAATTGTAGAGCATTTATACATGTGCCAAGCAGATCTTCAGCATATCCACATTTCCATGACAAAGATCGCGAAGTCTATCATATTGGGTCTTCCGTAGAGTCAGATGGTCTGTCAACAAAAGCAGTGCATTCGGAAAGTCTACAAGTCATGGTTACATATCGTGAGTCATAAAATCAGGAAGTTTGGGCCCTTGTCTTAGGTAGCTTTACTTTGCTTTAATAACCTTTTTCAAAGCTTCCATTCAGGGGTGCCTGGGTGGCTTGGTCCCTTAAGTGTCTGTCTTCAGCTCAGGTCATGATCCCAGGGTCCTGGGATCAAGCCCCATGTCAGGCTCCCTGCTCAATGGGGAGCCTGCTTCTCCCTCTCCCTCTGCTCCCTCCCCCCACACTCAGGTGCTCTCTCTCACTTTGCTCTCTCTAATAGATAAATAAATTTTTTTTTAAAAAGCTCCCATCCATTCATTCATCATAACTTATTATACCCCAATTTATAACATCTTAGAGAAAATAATTGTATAATTTTATTATCTACTCTGTATCATAGTAACATGGCTGGGTTGTGACCCTTGAGTAATGAGGTCTATGTTTCTTCTTCTTGAGTCCGGATAGAGGCTTATGACTGCTACAAACAAAAGAAGTGATACTCTGAGGTTTTCTAGGCATGTTCATAAAGTGATACATATTTTGCCTAACTTTCTCTCTCTCTCAGACATCAACTTTGGGAAACTGACTGCCATGTTAGAAGTTTGGTCATCCTACAGATGCCATCCTAGACAGACCATTTGAAGAAACAACCAAGACAGAGGGATCCCTGAGGAGCTTTTGCTATCTGTGTCTTCTCATATGAGGCACCAGTCATGTGAGGAAGGAGGGCTCAGAGAGAAATTCAGCCACACTCACCATAGGATTGCAACCCATGAGAGTACCAAGCTAAAACCATCCAGTTGAATCTCTCCTGAATTATTAACCCACAGAAATATGGACAGTTATTAAATCTTTGTTTATGTTTTAAGCTATTATGCTTTTAATCATTTGTTATACAGCAATAATAACTGAAACATGCATCGATTACAACAGAGAATATTGAAAAGTAAGAGTGTCTCCAGATTTCTCAGAGTTACCCCATAACTCTGCAGTAGAAACTCCAGAAGTGATCATTATAACAAATATTTCTGGGTTCCACCTCAGATTTAAGAATCTTTTTGGCCTAAAGCCCCTGGAATTACCATGCAGTCTTTCTCCCTATCTCTCTCAATCTGTTTCTTTTTTTTCTCTCCATACACACATACCTAATATGTATATTATTATTTTTGTTTTTACCTCAATAAGTCCTGAAGTACAGTAGTCTGCTAAGGAAAAGCTCCAAACTGGAAGACACCATAGCCATTGCAGAAAGATCACAGATTTGGAATCAGAAAAAGCTAAGTACCATTTTGCTGACTCTACAACCCACTTGTAATGACATAGCTTAACTTTCTTGGCCTCAAGTTCTTTATCTCTAACATGGAAACTATTGCTATGTAATTTGTGTCAGGACTGCAAGGGTTAAATTACATGAAGCAGCATATGAAAGAACCTAACTCATTCTTCAGTTAGCACTAGTTCCTTCCATTTCTTTCAGTAGTTGTAATACTCTAAATGTGTGTTACAAATGTTCCCCAACACACTAGTTGAATTTAAGAAAAAAATAAATTTGAGTTGAATACATTAAAGACTGTAGTCAGTTTTTCACTAAAGATTTCTTTATAAAGTTTCTCCCTCTCTCCATTTTCCTGCCTTCATTTTTGTTTCCATATGGTTCACACCAGATATGACTTTCTAAAAAAAAGCCCTCAGATATAGTTGCAAGATTTACAGAGAGATAATCAGGCACAGTTTGATCCTCAGCAGAAACTGTAAAATTAAAATGACATTCTGAGTGTTAAATAATTTTTGAGGGCTTTATTTTTTTTCACCAGTCATGAAAGCTATATGTGTTTTTTATTTAAAATTTTAATGTGATTGTAAAAATTTTAAATAAAAAACACATATAGCTTTCATGACTGGTGAAAAAAAATAAAGCCCTCAAAAATTATTTAACACTCAGAATGTCATTTTAATTTTACAGTTTCTGCTGAGGATCAAACTGTGCCTGATTATCTCTCTGTAAATCTTGCAACTATATCTGAGTGTAAAAATGTACCTTATGAAGATTCATTGAACAAATCAAGATCACATGCCGATGTAAATTAGTTGGTGATACTGACTTTGAAAATTTCTTAGCAAAGTTTCCTCAACCAAAATATACTTGAAAACCTCTTATATTTATCTTTGAAATAGGGTCAAATATATCATCAAACTATTTTCAGCAATGAAGATCCGAATATAGATTACATACAAATATTGGAATCTTGGGGCATACGTATCTGTTGAGGCATCACTTACCTGTAGTCCTACTTAGTGGAACTTCACTGTGTTACCATCTGTCCTCGGGTTCTATCTAATAAACTTTCCTATGAAAACATACCATTTTTTCCCTTCAGAACTTACTGGCAATTGACAGTCTTCAGAAGGAGGAGTGACATTAGTTGCACCATGAAACCAAAAAATATAGACATTAGTTTAGAATCTGGAACATTCCTGGAACAGTGAAAATTCCTAGTAGTAACCCTGACATGGAAAAAAGACACATCTCGTTGGGTGTGCTTTTATACTAGAACCACGGGGAATACTTCACAGATCCTGTGGATGCTATCATGTAAGTTGTAGTTCCACAAATATGGGCAAGAAGCCAGGTGAGCTAACTATAACTCTTACGTTAAGGTAAGATGCAGTCTTGTGTATAAGGCCATTGATAGCTATATGTATTTATTCTTCTTGTTTCCTTAAAACCAGACATTTGAGTGAATACTGTGTCTTGGATGCACTCTCATCCATCACATTAAAATTTCTGTAACAGCTTTAAAGTACAGCTTTTCCAGAAAGACTGTCTTTGCAACATTTGACCCACAAGTTTAGACTCTGGGGGATAAAGTCCAGAGATGTACTTAAGTAGCACTTTGAGCCCAGAGAGACTTGACACATTAAACTAATAAAAAATGACTGTACAACCATCTGTAAACATGAAGTGTCATATAAGTGCTTATTAATAAGGATTTTTCTTCAATTTATATTTATTTTTATTCCAAGATGCCTCTTAAAAATGCATTATGGTTTATTGTGTATACTGTCTTTCAAACAAATTGTATTCAAGGTATTTTAGAGAGTTAAATACATGTCAGTGTGTGGCATAAATTATGGAAGGACACTTTGAATGGTAAATGAATTAGTGCATTCAGTCATAAGGGCAGGGAGAAATGGGTTGTGTAAGCGTCTGGCTTGAAATATCTAGACTCCCTGGAACCAACACTTCAAATCCCAGCAGGCCAGCTCTGTCCTTCATCCTTCTGAGATAAGAGTCCATTCAGTTTACAGTCTGCTGGTTTTTTGAATGATCCCTTGGAACAGTAGGCATGTCAGCTCTGTGTGAACATTTTACAGAGACAGGGCAAGGGAAAAAAAAAAAAACTTTCAAGAGAATTTAAGCAGAACTGAAGTATCATTTTATGTGGGCAATATCTTAGTGATGTAGAGAGGCTGACTTAGAACATAGCAGGAATGAAGGCTAGAGAAGAATATTCAAAGTTTTAAAAGAGGAAGGAGAAGTTAGTATGTGATTGATTGCTTCTGCTGACCCCTAGAACTGTTTTTAAAATGGGGAAATGGATTCCAATAGAATGGTAGACTTTAGAGTAGTGTGGAATTGACCTAAGCTACCTAGTTGATATTTTGGATTGGCCTATGATTTTTTATGAAGCATTAATCTGAATCCATAATGAAAAGCATTTATTATCTAGACAACACTTACGAGTATGAGGCAGAAGAATAGGGCCCTATAATGTAATAAAAAGGACACAAGTCACATTTGAATATGGCCTTTCTAAAGATTTGAGCGTGGTACTTCTAAGTGGGGATTTTCAACTTTCCCCAGCCTTGATAAACTCTGCCAAGTGTCAAACATATAATTATAAGAAAGTGGAATTTGAATTAGCTAATTCAGGGGACTCTAAACTTTCCCAGATAATGACTTATGTTGAGTTTTTCCAGATTCTGACAGGGTTATGAGGATGCTTACAGCATAAATCAGAATGCAGAATGGAGATAGTCCCAGGTTGCTCCCCCTTCACTTTGAGACTCTCCACAAGTCCTGGTGGTAAATGAAGAGTGAAGATAATCCAGGTAGATCTTAAAATTTTACCAGTAGATTTTGGCTGACTGGTGATTGTGATCAGCTGTTTAAGAAAAACTTTTTTTCCCGTGAAAACTAGTATTTGATATTTTAATTTTCTAAGACATCACCTTAAGCCTACCTTTTTAAGCTTCCAGTATTTCTGAATTCCCCCTTCTTTTTGCAAAATGTCATAAGAAAAATCCATAATAATACTAGAGGGACTAATACTAATAATACTAATCCAAGCTCACAGGACAATCATCCTGTCTTGGGAAGAGTGAATTCACAGAAATGAAATAGAAGCAGAGCACTCAGGGAGGCTGGGTGGCTCAGTTGGTTAAGCGGCTGCCTTCAACTCAGGTCATGATCCCAGGGTCCTGGAATGGAGCCCCATGTTGGGATCCCTGCTCTGAGGAGAGCGACCTCTCCCTCTCCTTCTGTCTGCTGCTCTACTTGTGCTGTCTTTCTTTTTCAAATAAATAAATAAAATCTTAAAAAAAAAAAAGCAGGCCAATATCTGGACTTCCATTAAATACTTCTTCACTACGATGTAGGTATATGTATGGACAATCGTGACACAATGTAACTATTGCTGTCTATGCCTATATGATTAAAGAATAATTATATTATCACACCAATGGATACCTTTCTACCTTATTTTAATTTTTCACCTAGACAAACCTTCCTCTTTTTTCAAAACTCAAGGTTCTCCTCTATTACAGAGGTTTGCTTAACTCACTTGTCTTGTTTATATCATCCCTTCCTATGGCTCTAACATCATCCATGCATCCCTCTCTTATTTCCCTTATTCTTCATGCTATCATGGCGAAACTAATACAGACTTCCCTAAACCATCCTGCTGAAAATTGCAAATACTTCTCAATACTATGGTGCTACCCAATCTTCTTTTTGGTTGGATTTTCTTTATAATGCTTATGAACCTCTACTTTACTATATAATTTATGTATATATTTTGTTTACTTTCTATCTCCCTTCACCACAGAGTATGAGTTCCATGTGGGCAACTTTTTTTGTTTTTTAAGTTCTTATGATTCCTTTACTTTTATAACCCTAACACTCTAAGTATAACATATGATAGCAGTCACAGAATGTATTTGTAGAGTGAATAAATATATTCATGGATCCATGAATAAATGAAAAGTAAGTTCAACAGGTCTGCAACCTATTTTGGAGGCTATACATTAGAACTAAACCAAGAAGTAAAAAACAGTATACTTAAATCATCCTAATACTGTAATACAAGTTCTGATAGGAGTCCAGAGAGAAGACTGAATCAAATCCCTTTGAAATGTGTGGGGTCATGATCAACTTATTACTGATTAGATTTATCATGTGGGAAATTCATTTACTCTGTGATCATTGATTTGCATTTTTAACTTGAATCACAAATAATATCAATAGCTAGTAAATTTTAATTTTCTCCTTTGCTAGCTTTTTTTTTTTAACCATTCATTATATTACTAAGTGCATTTAAGTTACAGGTTTCCTGGCCACATGGGCAAAGTGAAGGATGTATTTTTTATCCAAATTGTAAAATGACACAGAGACAGGATATAACACAGATAGGGGCTTCAACTATCTGTATGTCTGATGAGTATTTATTAGTATAAAACCATAGTGTCTACTTCTTATAAAATTTAAAGGTTTAAAATGTAAAGGGCTTGGGGCATCTGGGTGGCTCAGTCAGTTAAGCATCTGCCTTTGGTTCAAGTCAAGATCCCAGGGTCCTGCATCAGGCTCCCCGCTCCACAGGGGGCCTGCTTCTCCCTTTCTCTCTGCTTCCTATGCCCCCTGCTTGTGCCCTCTCTCTTTCTCTCTTTCAAATAAATAAATAAAATCTTTAAAAATATATGAAGGGCTTAATAATGAGAACCCTAATTACATATCTAATCTTTGTTAGCCAGAAGTAATTGTTTTTTATAATAGAAGTGACTGATAACATGGAAAAATAAATGCCATTTCAGACCTTATGGCCAGACAAAACATTAAGAAGACTGAAATATGTATGCTATACAATGGTGAAGTAATTTAAGAGAATTTCAGTGGAAAGACAGATCCTGACCCATAAGTGGTATTCTAAGCAAGAAAATACATCAAAAGTGTGGTTGTCCCTCAAATTCGGAGCTTCAAATAATCTTGAAAAGAAAAAAAAAAAGATTTAATCAGGGAATATCTAAAAATAACTAACGCTTCTTCCTAGGGAATTTTTTTTTTTTTTATCCTCAGCCTAGATTTTGAATGGTATATCCACAAATAGACTAGTTAAGCATAAAATCAAAGACAAACATTAAATTGTCATATGATTTAAAAAAATATGAAAAGACCACCAACAAAGGACAATAAAAGGGAGGCCACTGGTAATTTAGAGAATGAAGACAGACAAGGAAGACACAATCACAAGTTGGGGAAAACAGAGTCATGTTCTCGGATTCCAAAACAAACAGTACTTATAGGTCAATCATATATCAATAAAGTTGGAGAATAAGAAGATATAAAGTATAAATTTTGAACTCATATATTCCTATATTCCTTCAGTTTATTCTGACAAGGAGAATATTCTGCAGATTTGAAAGGTAAAACAAACACTGATGAAAAATTCAAGCCATAGATATGTGAGCAAGTATGAGAAAATTAGCTATTCCAAAGTATTCACAGCTCCAAACTCAGTAGAATTTTATTCCAGCCTACTGAGAAAACCATTTGATGAGATTCCTGAACTATAGCTCATCATCTCACATTTATCACCTAAGCATTTACTAAGTAAACATCTTCTACTGCTTTAAAATCAGATGTGTATTTTCCAGATGAGCAAAGCAGTGGAAGCAGTGGAAGTAAAGCACGAGAGGTATGGCTGATTAAGAAAACTATATATATATATATATATATAATTCTTTGGGTGTGGTGGGCAGAATTGTGAGAACCTCCAATGACCTACACCTTGTATAATTCCCTTCTTTTCAGAATGGGCAGGACCTATAAGCCATTTCTACAGAATGCAGCAAAAGTGTTGGGATATCTCACAATTATGTTGCATTATATAGCAGAGGTGAAGGGATTTTGCAGATGCAGTTCAAGTCCCTAATCAGTTGACTTTAATCAATTAAAAAGAATATTGTTCTGGGTGGGTCTGGTCTAATTAGGTGAGCCCTTTAAAAAAACCACTGGCGTGCCCCTGAAATCAAAGACAAATTATTCATGACTTTCTCACCTGATGACCTTGAAAACCTGAATGGCTCTAAAGTACACAGATGCAAGGAAATGAATTCTGCCAATAATTCCATGGAGCTCATATGCAGATCCTTTTTTAATCAGTTCTCCAAATGAAAAAAGAGCCCAGTGGACACCATGATTTTAGGCTTATGAGACTGAACAGAGAACCTTGTTAAGTTATGCTCAGAATTCTGACCTATGGAAACATAGATAATAAGTGGATGTAGCTTTAAGCCACTACATTCATGGCAGTTTTTTATACAACATAGAAAATGAACACAATGGGTGTTATAGATTGATTATAAATTTAGCCAAATTAATCCCCTCCCTGTGTTTATACCTTTTGTGTGTGATTCTGTACAGTTTTCCCATTAAGAAATGGAGTTTATTTTCCACTCCTTGATTCTGATCTGCATCTGGTTTGATATAATCAATAGAATGAGGCAGATGCGATTTTGTGCCATTTGCAAGTCTCCTGTTTTCTTTTGATTCCTGCTCCTGTTGTGACAAGTGTCAGCTACTCTACTAGAGAATGAATGATCATGTGGAACAGAGCTCAACTGTCTCATCTGAGGTCAGTCTAGACCAGCCTATAGACAGCTGTCTGTAATATATGTAAGAAGTCCTAGCCAAGATGAACAGAACTGTGTAAGTGACCAAGAACTTAAAAAGTTTTTGGAAATTTACCTGAAAAGAAGTTCCATATTTGTTTGTATATTATAGTTGGTGAAAAATTAAATGAGCTTAAGCAGCCACAACAGCACTGTACTCTCTAAAAATGGGAAATTAAAATTTCTTACTTGGTTTTGGAATGCTTAATTGAAGTAGAGTGTTCTGAGAACTACTGCAAATGTACAAGTATTGATAAAATTATTTTCCTCAAATGAAGTGTATATGATGATGTGAATTTGAAACATTATCCATGTAGAAATAGAGTTTTTAGAAGACCTAACAAAGAAATATAGATGATAAAATTACATCACACTTGAAGCCTTATTTTGTAAAATAAACCTTTAATATTTACCATGTAGCTAAAGACCAAATATTTCTAATCTGGGAATGGAAATTCCATTAGAAAAGATGTTGTTTCAGTTGAGGGGGTAATGTTCTGAAACTCAGAGAATTAAAATAAACAAATAAAAAGAATCCTGAGAAACCAGAGCTTTCCCAGTAGCTAGAATTTTTCAGCCCTGGGATTACTGCTTCTCATGCCGTCACAAAGCTGGGAGTTAGGATTACTTCACACATGCCATTGGTAGGACTGATATACTGGACAGAGGATAGAACCAGAGTTCTGATAATACTTCTCAGTTTAAGAATGTTTATTAGTTTGCATCTTGGACCTTGGGTTTAATTATATTAAGATTATACCTAATATTATAATTTACTTTTACATTTCCTAATCACTCACTCTTTTAGACAGTTTCCATAAAATTAGTACAATAGAATATTAAAAAATGATTTCAATATAGAATCTTTTATAAGATGTAATAATATTGTCAGGTCTGGCCAGGGAAGTTTTGTATTCAGAATATACAACAAAAATACAATACACAGAATAGATACTTACTTTAGGGTATGCTTTTCTTTCTGTCTTTTTGAAATTCAAATACATGTAACAGAATAGACACATTTTTAAAGAACTCTCAGTACAAAGAACAGCAAATGCATTCAGATTACATTTTTAAGTAGAATAAACAGATCATGAATATTTATGTGGTTTGGAAAGATGTGTATTCCACACTTTGTATAACCAAACCAAATAATTATGCAAAGATAGTTTCACTTAAAATTACAAATGCCATATTTTAGTTTGTGTTCAACAGTTTTAATGCATATTGATAATAGAAGGAAATAGCATCTATTTAAAAACAATACATTTAAGCTGGAAAAATGCCATTACAGCATATTTTAAAATGTTAAAATGGCTGGAATTGTGTTAGGGTAAGAGCTAACAAAGGTCCAAATGCTGACTGATGTTTAAGAATAAGACATAATTGCCTCTTTTGAAGATAATATACTCTTAAGATTTAGTCTGATAAGTCTTTATGCTCTGGTTTATACATTTATTGTGTTTAACTTGTTCAGTTTGACCTGTGCATACAAAAAAGTGCACGAGGAACTCCAAATAGAGGTTATTATGAGTTAGGAGCAGAGTGACGTATCTATAACAGAAAACCATGCGAATGGCAATTTAGTTCCTTTATCTTTTTCCATGATAGATCATATAATTAATCTTTCTTTAAAAAAGGGTTTGCTTCTATAATGTCTACATAATACGCTGTTAGGCATTTGGAGATGCAAAGAATATGTTACTAGAAGGGAGACAAACAGCATGCCTGTGAAATAAATAGTCCTGTGTAGGTATGCATGTTCATGTAGATAAAAAAGAAAAACTCAAAGTTTATATTTACAAATATGTACTGAAATGAAGCAAGTAGATACTGGTATAAGAATGTACAGAGCTAAACAATGGAGACCAACCGTTGCTTCCAACAGCGTGGACATTTAAGCTTACACTAAATGTTAACATTTCTGATCCTGAGAATTAAATGTTTTCAGATCCTGAGAATTAAAGTTCCAGAGCACATGTCAACCTAAAATATTCAGATGGTTAAAAGAGTGATCTTTGAATAATTTGTCCACGGTAATATGAAGGTATATGATCAATTTAACAAAATCTTCTAAGGCAAATTTAAAGTATAATTAGAATCAGACACATATCATTAATTGTGGGTGTGGTTAAACTTCACTTACCATCTATCTCTTCAGGTGTAAAAGAGTTTGATATGTCTGCTCATTATGTCTTCGGAGCTTGCCATAGTTATTAAGTGAGCTGCTGTATGAAGACAAACTGAAGATTAATATGCTACAAAATACTTGACAGTATTATCATTATTGTGTAAGTCAATACCAAGAACACTGGTTCCATAAGCCTATACAGCATTTTTGTCAATTGCCCATAGAAGATCATAAACAGAAAGCAATAATCACAAAGGAAGAAGGAACAAACTGATTAGATGTCTCTATTTCAAGGAATATTGTGAAAATTGAAAAAGGTTCCAACTAGAGCCCTGACCGTAATATTTAAGAGATGGAAAATATGTCTAATGAAGACAGGAAAAGGTAATTAGAGTAGTTCTGGCTTTAACATAGAAGGATAAAAATTGGTTTATCATCAGCATTTTAAAAGGGCCTATCAAAGGTATGCCAATATTCTACATGTCCTATTTAAGAAGAAAAATTGACATAAAATAAAGAGAAGTTTTAGATGAATATGAGAAAGATCACACATGATAGCATCAATACTAGAGAGGATAAATACAGAAGGCAGTCCAAACTTATTTTTTAGTCTATGTGTCTATTCATTTTACCATTTATCTATCATCCATTTATTTATCATCTATGTATCTATCTATCCTGTATCTATCATCTATATATCCATATCATCTTCTTTACACATGGGTTAGATTATCTGTTTGAAAATTGAGAACCAGACCAGTATATCTCTGGAGTTCCTTTAGTTCCATCATTCCAAAGAAAATAAATCTGTGATTTTCTCTTCATGTGAGTCTTTTTTACTAAATCAACAAGATAAATGGAATATAAATTTTTCTTTGTTAATAACTTTCTGCAATTATTATAAGTACCTAGACTGATTTTGTGTGTGGCTGGTAAAATACCTGATGATATCACTAGTTTTCCCTGTCAGCGTTTTTAAGGTTATGAGGTGAAATGGAGTCACGCAGGAACATATGTTCAAAATATAAGAAGCTCTACATTAGAACCATTTAAAATTAAATGAAAAAGAGTGAAGATGATTATAAAATATAGTAAATATTATTCCAAGAATTTGTCTAACTTCTCTGAAAGTGGTTAAGGAAATCAACAGAATCTGAAATATGTGCTAAAATAGAATATATTATGGATGATACAGAGAGCTCTGAAGTGATTTTTAAAAATAACATATGATAATATTTTCTGTATTTGAAATTCAAAATTATCCAGTTCTGTCTTGATTGACTTAAAAGAGTCAACAGACAGTCAACAGAAACAGACAATTCAGTTATGGCAACTAATTGATTTGAGGAATTTTCATTTCAATAATGACCTTGAGCCTTTGCTGCCTAGAATGCCCTCAGATCATGGCATGGGGCTCTAGTAAAGATCTATCGTCAAATCAATTACAAAAAGCAATGGAACATCTGATCCTTCCCTTGAAATTAACTAGTGAAAGTAGGTCAGCACACCTTCAAATGACACAATGAATTATTATGTTCTCAATGACCCAGGAAAGAAAGCATTAGTGATTGATGGGAGATGATATTTAAATGAGAATTGAACATTTCTGGGATTAAACATGTAGCAATGATCAGAAAAGTACGAGAAACTTAAATATGTTAAAATAATTTCTTTTTTCATCATAGCCAGGAAAGGGTTTTCTCTCATTGTTTTCTATATCCACAACTATGATCCTGGGAAGGTGCTTACACATGGAGTTTATTACTATATTATTTAAAAGCAAAACTGTGAGTAGAGCAGATTTTTCAATTTTGTTTTTATTATTATGTGGAGAAAATATACAAAATAGTCCATCATATATTGCCACTTTGGCAATTGAACTAAATAAAATTAGAAAGTTATGGTCAAAGATAACTAATTTAAAGACAGTAATTGAATTTGCCAAAATTAAAATTAATATTATTTAGATAGTGATTCCATTCCGCAATTGTAAAAAATAAAACAAAAAAATAATAGGTGCAACTGTCTCCTTCCAAAAAAAAAAAATCCAATATTTCTTATTTGACTGATATTTCAGATAGTTGTGTTTTTGTATGGGCCCTAGGAGTCTTTTTATTAGGTAATCAAGCACCTAGATTTATTCATAATGGTAAATTTCAATTTAGAGTTTTATTTTTACATACTTTGTAGACAAAATAAATTATATATATGCTTTTATTACAAATAGCTATAAGATTAAAAGTTTAATTCAAATATTAAATTAAGGAGTAATTATGTTAGAGCTTATGTAAAATACAAATTTTTATAATATGGTTGCTTACATAAAAATATCTTCTTATGACTGCAGCATGGTAGTTCAGCATCTGGACTCCGGAGTTCAGACCTTCCTCCATCCTTACTTTTGAATTACGTGGTCTTAGTCAAACCACTTCTTCTTTACAAGCCTTGGTTTCATCATATGTAAAATGGTATTGATGATAGCCATTGTCTATAGATTTTTGTGAAGATAGCATTACAAATTGTGGATAAAATGGTTAGCTAGAGTTTGGAATGTGGGAAACAGTGTTAGCTATGTGATAGTCAAAGAGTCAATAAGTCTGCCTTTAGTTATATTAAATACTTAAATGCGCCTATTCAATTAATGATGAAGACTTCAAAGTGATAATACAGTGTATTTTATTTAATCATACATAGAACTTAGTTTTCCTTTAAAATTTTTGTGAAGTCATTAATAAGCCTATCATGCTATTTTATGAATTTTTATACGGTACTTAGTATGATATTATGACTTTGTTTATATTATGGGATGACTATCAATTAATATAGCCATTTGACACAGCTGATAGTATAAATTATTATCTTAATATATGACATAAACTGTGTCCAGAAAACACATTCAAGTACCAAATTTCACATTTTTATGCCCATGGGATTAATGAGTTCTCTGTCTTATTAACAGAAACTCTTTAATAAAAAACTGCATAAGTAAAGCATAGCACATACTATCTAAGTGTGCTCAGAGCTTTGTCACACTAACTTATTAGAGCAGACATTTTTATCATCTTTGGTTTCTGGGATTTCTTGCATTTTAGCACTAGTATTATGGTATTCTCTGGGTAGGAGCAGAATGCTTAGATGAGAATAGACCCTCTTTCTGCATCTTTTCCATCCTGACTTTAAAAAAGACCCAAGAAACTCTCAATTCAGCCTCGCTTTGTACTCAGCCTAGTCCCTGCCTATAAGAGCTGTGAGATGCTGGAGGGTGTCATAAAGGACCCTGTGGAGTGTTTTTCTCTTCAGAGATCTTAAAGGAAAACATCGCTCTTATCTTTATAGTCTTACTGGGTTAAAGGTCAAAATGGGGAAAAAAGCTCTTTAAACTCTCATGTGAAGAATCAGGAAGAAAGAGGAATAAAGAGTGGAACAGTTTTCCACATAAACATGAAGTAACCATGGGTACTTGCTATTAGGCACTAAACTGTAAATGTCTGTCTGGAAGGGCAGTAATTATTATGAATATGTAAATATGAAAGGGAGAAGAGTAGAATTGACATGTCTTTTTACTTTTTCCCAAAGAAAAGGAATTCTTACTGATAGACTATTAGAGACCTAGTAATCTATTCAGAAAATTTATACATAAACATACACAACTTCATTATAATAAAATATTTAAATGATATTTAGCAAAGCTATGATAGGCAATGCATAGCTAATTACTAGATGGAGTCAAAGGTCACACAGCAATGTGGGCACTTTACCTTTCTAGGTTAAGCCAGGAGGTTCCATTGGGAAGCAACGGGATTCAGGGGATAACATCAGTGTTAAAACCCTTCATGGCTGCAAGTAAAAATGAGGTTAAGCCTAACATTATTTCTGCCAAAGTGCACAGAAGAATTTCAGATGTCACTAAACAAAAATTCCTTTTGCCTATACAGCAAAATTAAAGATGAGAAACCAAGCAGAGAGTGAAAAGCAGTGAACCCATTGAACAAATTGAACAGATTCTCTGGTCAACGATGTTCTAACATTCAAAAAGGAAAAGGTAAAGGAGAAGGAGGATCATGTGCTCCAGGAGTGCACAAGACTGTACATGGGTAATGGGAACAGACTCCGAACTAGGAAATGTCAAGGATATTTTCACTCTCTGTGAAGATTTTGTGCTAGTGTATGTAGGTAGAGGGACTTAAAAAAATACATATATTTTTGTATGTAGTGTTTAAAAAGCCTAATATGCCTACAGGCATTATGGACTGAGAGTAGGGCAGAGAAGAAAATTAACAAAAAAGATGAATAATCAAGGGTAAAAGGAGCTAGAAGGGTGTTGGTTGAGAGACAGTGAGGATCTATTGGTTTCCTGGTAAGGTGTCATGGAAAAAAGTCAGAGACATGCGACAAATCATTTGTAGTTTATCATATTTGGAATTTGGCTTGGAATTTGGTGTAAGTGATCTATAAACTCTGACTATTCCATCTCATTTTGTTTACTCCATTTTGTAGTTTAGTTCATCTTGTTTGCTTAGCTATTCTCAATTTAGCATGTGATCTTTATTAAAGTCACAAGTTAAAATACACTGCTGGGTTCATTTAGTATCTAGAATGGTCTAAACAGTAAGCATATTTCAGAGAAGTATATTGGTGAAACTGATTTTGTCATAGAGGTGTTTAGGCAAGCCTATACTTCCCTGCCACTGACAGGAAGATTGAGTGGAAGAAACCACCCAATACGTAGATAAGGACAATCTGAGGGTTTGAGAGGGGAGGCAGGTGGAGCGATGGGTGAGCCTGGTGGTGGGTATTAAAGAGGGCACGTATGGCATGGAACACTGGGTGTGGTACATAAATAATGAATCTTGAAACACTGAAAAAATAAATTAAAAAATATATAGTTAAGCTAATAACTAGGCAAATTCAATACCTGAGGTAACAACAAGCATTAGTTTCTTTTTCTTTCCTTTTCTTCTCTTTTCTTTTCTCATTCTTTCTTTCTTTATAGCAAACAGGTGGGTGTGAGGGGGGGAGAGGCAGAAGGAGAAGGAGAGAGAGCATCCTAAGCAGGCTCTGTGCCTAGTGTGGAGCCCCATGAGGGACTCAGTCTCATGACCCTGAATTATGATCTGAGCTGAAATCAAGAATTAGACACTTAACCAACTGAGCCACCAACGTGCCCCCATGTATTAGTCTTTATGAAGGCATCACACATGTACTGGCTTAAAACAACACACACTTAACACACATTTCTCTGAGTCAAGAACCCATGGATGGTTTGACTCACTTCTCCACTCAGGGTTTAATTAGCCTATAATCAAGCTATCAGCCACGGCTGTAATTCTCATTTGAGGCTTAGGGTCCTTTTCCAAGCCCGCTGTTTTTGGTAGAAGTCAGTTTTTAGCAACTGTAGGACCTCTCAGACCTTAGAGGCTGCCCACAGTTTCTCGCCATATGGTTTTCTCGATAGCATGGCGATTTGCACATTCAAGGCTAACAGGTGAGCTTCTCTGGTTGCTTGGAATTTTTCACTCAGGCAAAACCTAGATTGTTTTAAAGGCCTTATTTGATTAGGTCAGGTTCACCTAGGAAAATCTTCTCTTTGATGAACTTAAGACAACTGGTTTAGAGACCTTAATTACATCTGTGAAATCCCACCACTTTTATCATTGTAACATCAACTAATGAAGAAATGAAATTCTATCATAGTTACAAGTCCTACCCATACTTAAGAGAAGGAATCTTGGGGTTCATCTTAGAATTCTGCTACTACATTACAATATTATATATTATTGATGTACAGTGGAAATATGGACAGTTCTGGGAATTTCTTGTACTTATTTTCCTTCATTTCTATGGAGGTTATAGTAATAGTTCTGTTTCATGAGATTGCAAGGATTAGATGAGGGAGTGATTGCAAAGAGCTTGCAGTAGTATTTGAACATAGTGTTGCATAAAGATTTATTAAAAAAAAAACAGAGCAAGTGCTAATAAGTATTTGTTAAAATGGAGTATTTGAAATGGTTACTGGCATATACTAAGCACTCAAGAATGTTAGTTGCTATTATTATTTATTATTTTAAAATATATATGTGTATATATATATTATTTATAAATATATATATGTATATTAATTTTTGAAATGTAATGTTTAGCCATAAACAGCTTTTGGGTTTATGTCCTAAATTGTAGTATAAAGATAAAAGTATACTATGCATTTTCTTCGTATTAATACTATGATTTATGTACAAATAAGGTATTTGAAATTAGTACTATATATATTCTAAACTGTGTACTATCTCAATAACCACATGATAATTAGGAGTGGTGTGTTTGAAGAACTGATTAATTTCAGGTAATGATTTTCCAGTGCACAAGAGACATGGGCAGTTTTTAGTATAATTAGACTTTGAATGCCAAGGTCATGATCAATAAGAGTTAAAAGACCATTTGCAAAAGCTTTACTTATGGAATTTATACAGACAACCAGATTTTTCTTTTAAAAAAAGTCAAATTTCATTGTTAAAAATATATCTGATGAGATTGTTTGCTGGTAACTCCATTGTTTTAACTTCAATCAGTATTTTATGAGAGGAGGACTACCAATAATTTTTCAGGCAAAAGAAAAAATTTGGTTTTAATTTGACAAATGCCAATTAATTAATAATCAACAAAATGGCATTCTAAATTTGCTTCAGATGGCAGTTCAATAACATCTATTGATTTTGTATTATTGGATTGAATATCGTCATCATTATTTCTATGTGGCATGCTTCAGGTAGGAAATGAATATGCCACATTACACAAAATTTTCTTTTCCTTTGTGAAGTATATGTATGAAATTATCTTAAATGCTACCAAATTTCCTATTGCTATGACAAGAATCTCTCTCTCAGTGTATATTATATTATACCACAAGAATCTCCCTCTCAGTGTATATTATATCACATATGTGTGTGTATACAAAACGTTTCTCTAACATAGTCTATAGCTCTATAGCTATTAAATGCATTCTTTTTCATTATTCAGCCTTTATGGATATACCTCCCACCAAGCATTCTGCAGAGCATAATAAAGCTGTTATATGTGATGAACAAGAGTAAAAGGGCCTAGGAATGTGACATCTAGTGCAGTCTCAAATATCATGCTGACAATTATGGACCTTGTCTAGGGAATAGAAAGTTTTGGCATATCCACATGGCCACTAAATATCTCGGAGTCATCTTTGATTTCTTTCTTTCCCTTACATGCCATAACCCTATCCGTATTGGCTCTACCTGGAAGATATGTACAGAATCTGCCCTATTTACCTCCACAGCAGGGACAACCTAAGTACAGGTCACCTCCAACCTGGATTAATTGTCTCCCAATTGGTTTACTACCTCTGCCTTTGACCACTTCCTGTCTATTCTCTACATAGAAACCAACAAGATTCCGCCTCCCCGCCCCTCGTCAAAATTAAGTCACATCATGACATTTTTTCCCCTAATACCCTCCAAAGGCTTTCTGCGTCACGCCAGGGTGAAAAAGACAAAGTACTGACAATTATTTACAAGGCTCTCTTGATCAGGCCACTCATTCACTTTCTGAGTTCATCTGCACCATGTGTTTGCCCATCACTCCCCTGCTCTTCAGCTAATAGAACCCCTTGGCTCTTTAAACATGTGAAGCATTCTACCATCTGAGGGCTGTTTCATTTGCTCTTTTGCCTGCTTGGTATAATTCCTTCCTTTAGGTCTGTTAAATGCCACCCAATTAAAGAGGGCTTCTCTGGACACATCCTATGAAATAGGATCTCTTGCACCAAGCTCTCTCTTTTCTTTATCACGAGCTAACATAAATCTATTTACTTTTCTATTGTTTGTCTCCTTTCTGCCCTGAATCATTATGCTCATAGAGCAGAAATTTTGTTTCATTCCTTGATTTACCTCAGCAGAGAATAGTGTCCTGGTACTTAGAAGGTGATCAACTTTGGTTTAATTTTATTACAACTAAAAAAACCCCAAAAACTGTGTGGCAGTGCGCTTGGGTGGCTCAGTCATTATATGCCTGCCATAGGCTCAGGTCATGATCCCAGGGTCCTGGGATAGAGCCCCCCATCGCACTCCTGACTCAGCAGGAAGACAGCTTCTCCCTCATCCACTCCCCCTGCTTGTGTTCACTCTTTGCAGTCTCTCACTCTCTGTGAAATAAATGGATAAAATCTTTAAAAAAATTGTGTGGCAGTAATATGAGAATTCTATTACATCCAATCATTTTTCTGTTTGAGTATGGATTGCTTTGTTCCTGTTTTTTTCTGAGATTCGTCTAGTGTTTTTGTTTGTTCTTATGCTATTTTTTCATTTGTGTCTGTGTGTGTCATGATCATTTTAATTGAAACTAACTTCTGGAAGAAAATATCTGGCTTAAGGTAAAATTTTAATCTAAACCATAAGAGAAGTTGAAAGCAAATTGAATTTTTTTTTGGTTTGTACCTTCTAATTTTGAAATTGTTTTCTCCACCTCAATCCTCCTTTCTCAGTACCAGGTCTTCTCTTTTTTATTCCTTATATGGACCCAGTAATTGAAAATGCATATATTCTCTAAATTTTGGGAAATGAAGAAATTTTTGCATTTCTTCACTACTCCTAAGAAGAGGGGCAGGGCAGCAAACATTAGACCAAAGGGTGGGAAAAAAATCCCTACGTGTACATCACAATAAAATTAAGAAAAATGCCAGGACTAGAAGCTGCAATTAGAAAGAGATCTGTGGAGTCTGGTCTGAGATACAATAGAAGGCTCTAGCCTGAGGGGTGCCTTCTTAGAACTCCTGTAGATTATTATTTGTCTAAACTTGGAAGACTTTCTCAAGGATCACTTAACAGAGATAGCATCTATTTCAAGAAAAGCAGCAAATATCCCTGCAGAGAACCAGTTTAACTTTGAAGAAAAGAAGAAAGGTGAAGACACTGAATGAAACAGGCCAACCTTATATTATTTCTGTCTTCAACCCACCCTTGTGGCTATAAAGGAAATAGGAAGGCAGTAATCTATGGCAAGATGGACATCCCTTGCTGCTGTAAGCCCTTGCATGACAGAATAGGGGGGCGATATACCTGCTCAGGTATATAAAGGAAATTGCATGCATAGGCAACATTTCAGGAAAATCCTAATTGTCTAGAAGCTGCAAGCTACCCATCTCAAAACTTTCCATCAAAAATTAACAGTGTCTAATTGTATTAGTTTTCCATTGCTGCCATAATAAGTGACCATAAATTTAGAAGCCAAATACAAATTTATTGTCTCTTGATTTCTATAGATTAGAAGTCTGGATAGGCGCGGCTAGGTTCTTTGCATAGGGTCTCCCAAGACTGAAATCAAAGTGTGGTGCGCTTAATGTATATAACTGGAAGAATCTACTTCTGACCTCATTCGGGATGCTGGCTGAATTTAATTTCTTGCAATTCTAGGACTGAGAGCCTATTTCCTTGCTGGCTGTCAGCCAGGGGCTGATCTTTGCTCCTTTATTCTTTCACATACTTTCCGTGTGCCCCGCAGTTGCAGCAATGGCAGATGGAGATACTCTCACACTTCAGAGCTCTCTGAATACCGCTGCATCTCTCTGATTCCAGCTGAAAATTGTTCTCTTCTTTTAAGGACTGATACACTAACCTTATCTCTACCTGCATAATCCATAATAAAATCTCTATCTGAAGATCAATAACCTTACCTCGGCAAAAGGAATTTTGCCATATGATGTATTATATTCATGGATTCCAGGTATTTGGGAATGGCAATCTTTGAGGACCCATTCTGTTTACCGCGATAAAGATTATTAACATAACAATAACATATGTAAAATAGGATGTAAAATCAAAGGAGACAAGGAATACAAACTTAAAAGAAGACAAATTGAACAAAAGAATCACATAAGGACACGGGCCAAGAGTTCTGAAAATAAAAGTTCTTCATAGTCTCAAAGAAGTGATGGATAAAAATGATCTTCCTTAAAAAAAGCAAAAGCCAAAGAGGATACAGAGATTGAAAAATGATGTCATAAATCAATAAAATAAGTTGAAAAGAGGCTTGACAGAGCTTAACAAAGGAAATAAAGAAAATTAAAATGTTACAAAGATGAAGGGTATATGTGAAGAAAAAAAAAAAAAAAAGGACAGATGTGACTGCAAAACTTCACTGAAAACAAAAGAAGCATCAGAAAGAGACCTGAGATAATTATTCAAAACAAAATGAAACAAATAGAAAACTTAAAATAATTTTTAAAAATAAAATGTACACAAAAGAGACAGAAAAGTCAAAAACAGGTAGCTAGAGTAATTAGTAGTTTGGAAAATTGGAGGTAGAAAGTGACAAAAAAAATTAAAAAAAATACAATAGAAGAAAGGATCTTCAAATGGACCATAGCAAAACCAAGCTCAGAAGAGATTGCACGTTATAAACTTTGATGGAGTTAATGGGTTGGGATGAAGGACAAGGTGGAGGAAGGGCAGCTAGATTGTACAGTAACTGTGCTAATTTCCTCATCTCATCTTTCAGAGCAAGGGGTCAGGAGGACCTAAAGTCAAAACGTATTTTTTAAAACAGTGATGCTAAACTTAAAAAACTTAATATTTTTCATAATCGTGTAATCTTAAAGGAAATTAGAGACATTTAAAAATCACATAATCTTAAAGGAACTGAGAGACATGTAAAAATCATCTCTATAGTGGTTAACAAGGACAACAACTCATTTGAATTTCAGCAAGAACTTTAGCATCAGTTAAGTTTATTTTTCTTCAGTTAGAAGTTCAGATAAAATTAACTTTTAAATTTCATCTGTATAAATTGTACCTATTACTTACCTAACTGTTTAGCCATCTTCAATCTATCTGGTCATCTCTTCTATCTATATACTGGCATTAAAGGCTGCCTGAAAGCATTTTTACCTTAAATTAACTATGTTTAATTCTCATTGATGGAATTTGGGGTTCATGTATAATATTTATAATCTAGTGGATTTGAATTAAATTTACACATCTCTTTAACAAGTAAAATATAATTAAAATTTTATGGTCAAGTTTGCATTTAGCTTCCTATTTTATGCCTTAGCCCCTGCAAAGGCAAGTGGTACCACCTGTTCTGGGCCCAACAAAGCTCCTGAGTGTCTTCCAAAATTTATATCCAGAGATCTGTGGGGACCATGATAGTGCATATCCAAAACTATAGGTTCTATTTCTGCTTCTGGAATAGACCAATCACAGTAATGGGAACTTTTTCCTCAGTAGCATGACTCACAGGCTGATCTTAAGAGAGTTACAAGCAATGTGGATATTAGGAGGAAAGCCAGTTTTCGAGACTCCCTTATCTTAATAAGTACATATTGCTTCTGATATAGGATATATGTTTTCACGTTCCCGGTAGATCCCTGGTGTCTGTTCCTGGTGAGACTGTGAGTTTTACTTCCTCTAATCTCTTCTCCCTATAGTACATCCCCTGAGCCTTCTCTACACACAGAAAGGTCCACTGCTGTCATCCTATCATAAACTGTACCATTGACTGTGTCACTTTGCCCTTTCCTGTACACCAAAAGAGAGGTACATATTGCATTTATGTAATAAGATGTTAGATAATGGGGTTTTGGAGGCTTGTGAGTAAAATTCTCAATAATTAAAATTACTTCCTAGATAGGAAATTATCCCATGGATATTGCTTACAGAAACTGGTTTGTAAAGATAATAACGGTAGGAAGCAGTGGTAGTCAAATTCATCATTTTGTCAATTGTGTGGGAATTCTCACTTTTATTTATAGTATATAATGATCACACTTTGACTCTACAAGCAACTTTTTTGGAAACTTAAACAAAATTATAGAGATACTAGAGGTCACAATAACAGCATAATTACAATGCTAATTCAGTCAGTATCTATTATTAATTTCAAACAATATTTTCATTTTTTCAAGTTTCTAATCACCAAATCCCTTCTACTATCAAACACAGATATATTATTATCATTCCCAAAATGTCAATAACTTTAAGATTTGTTAAATAATTACATTTATCTCAAAATAATATTTTGCAATGATTTTACATTTCATCGTCTTATAATGAACCCTAATTTAGTTGGTTAAATAATTTAAAGTATAAGTAAAAAGACCTCTAAATACATTTCTCACAAAAGAAAAATGCTTCCCAGCCAAGTGCCTGAGGAGGTTTTTTCTCTTCCCATTCACAGTGACATACAACAAAGAAACCTTGCTAGAAGAACAGAAGGTTCATCTACAACATCAGTCATCAGAATAAAACACAAGTCAGGGACCTGGATTCTTGTCAGACCTCTGCCACTTTGCGAGTCACTTCACCTCTCCAAGGCATACGGTCTCCTCTATAAAATGGAACGGTTGAACCATGTAAGGTGAAGTCTGACATTTCTGGGAGCACTAAAATTCCATGAGTTTTGATTTAATCATATTGCCAACAAAAGGGAGTCAACTCATTGCATGGTATAGCATCCTGAGTTGTTAGTTAATGGCAATGGGAAAGAACATATGAGGGGGATCTCAAAGTCAGAAATCCAGCTTTTGTTTGTTTATAATAAAAATGTGAGTCCCTGGGAAATTTACTTAACTTTTCTCAGTCTCAAGTTCCATATTTATAAATCAAACTTCAAATATATCTGCTTGACCTTTATTTATCATTGTTCACCATTGTTGGCACAATTGCCACCTTCAAGAGTTTTGTAGACTTCTCATTTTACCTCTTCTCCTCAACACCCCTATTCCCTATTTGTCTTGCTGTATTGTTATTCTCCCAGCAATGTCCTAGGAAGTACACAAACACCAACAAGTGAGTCTTGAATGTAGTCTGAGTCCTACGAGTATAGGAAACGTTATTTGCAGATAGTAAGGGAAAACATAGACATTTTTAAATGCACAGCAAAAGAATATTGAGAATTAAAGTAAAAAGAGGTATCAAATAATTCAGTTATCACGTTCTCCAGTTATAAGTTACTTGGCTTAAAGAATTCTTCCTGGATGTTGTTTCAAAGGATCTAAAATTTTCTCAGTTTGGAAACTGTTAGGAATGCTTAACTATATGTTTGCCACTTTCCACATAGGGCACATTGTATCTATATCTCTCTGTTTTTCTTAATTATGATCATTTCATTTTCCAAAGAGGATTATTGAAACTGATTTCTCTCCTCTCCTTCACACACTGGGTTGTGTAGTTTAATTTTTTTAAAACATTTTTTGGTTGATGTCTTAGAATCAAAACATTGAAATGTGTTTTGTGCACAGATTTTATTCAAAGATTGAAACCAGAAAGGTGGCTCATTTTCTAACATTTTGCATTTTTTTAAGAGATTTTATTTATTTATTTGACAAACAGAGATTACAAGTAGGCCGAGAGGCAGGTAGAGAGAGAGGGAGGAAGCAGGGTTCCTGATGAGCAAAGAGCCTAATGTGGGGCTCAATCCCAGGACCCTGAGATCATGACCTGAGCCGAAGGCAGAGGCATTAACCCACTGAGCCACCCAGGTGTCCCCTAGCATTTTGCATTTTTAATGAACTTTTGGTACAACTACATTTATTCCATATGTCTTCAATTACTTACTGTGCAGTCTATCCAGTCTAAATTGAAGTCATTTATAAAACAATTGAAACCACAATACATAGCTTAAAAAAAAACTGGACTACTTCAAATTTTATTAGCTTTTGAATTTGGAGGTGATCAGGGTGTGAGCTTGTGCCATAGAAGATAATTTAAAATTATCGAAACACTTCACATATTTTTAAAACCACTTCAGTGGGGGAAATGATGGTGTTTGGAAAATGGTTACGAGGGTGTAAAATTATCAGAGAGCTTAAGTGCTTCAGTGTAAAAGTGATCAAGGTTCTTTGCTTGCACATCACAAAGCAATTGAAAATTACTGAAGTGCTTCAAGTGGTTCATGTTTCCAGAGGAGTTTGCAGTCTTTCCACCTCAGAGTGCTTTAAATTTTTGAATGTCTGAAAATTTCCAGCAATTACACACACACACACACACACACACACACACACACAGTTCTGATTATCAGTTTAGAAGTCAATGCAAATATTGAACTTCTAAGCTATGTCTATGCAAATATGAAGAGATTGGAGATCGTGGATTTCAAGCGGCCAAAATAAATTCATGAAGCCATGTCTCCGTTTGAAAATTACAGTGCAAAATGAAGCTGGAGAGGAGAGATTTGTGGGGAGGAGGAAGGGAAAAGGTAATAATATTTTTGTTTTGTTTTGTCTCTAGGTAATATATCAATTCCAACTAAAAAATAGTCAGAATTCAAGTTGCTTATAGATAACTGGAAAATTAGAATTAAAGAATATCAAAATGCAGACAGTTAGTGACTTAATTTGGGATCCTAAAGCCATAGATTTCACTGATTTTTAAAGTTAATAACAAAAAACAGTGTAATTCTACAATTGTTAAGGCAGAATTCAAGAATTATTCCAACAACCTATGTAGCGTCAGCTTCTACTGGAATAGTGAATACTCAGGCTACCTTGATTTTAAGGACATCGATCTCATGCTTTAAGTTTATCTAATCTGATATATAGCCAATCAGCCAATTTACTGAACACCGGCTCTGTACTAAACACTGTCCTAGGCACTGAAGATATGACACAAAATACGGACAGAAAAACTGCCCTCATAAGCTTCAGAGTTAGAAGGACTTTAGAAGTTTTACAAGGCAGACTTCCTTTACAAAGAAGAAAACTGAACCCCAGAGAAATAACATGACTTGTTCATTGTCACAATCCTAGCATTGGAGGCTGAACAAAGCTGCCCTTTAGTGGTAATGCCTTTTGCTCGGACTAACAGCACTGAAATTCCATTTCAATTTTGTTTTTCTGGCATTAGTAACGACTGAGGAGTGTTAAGGTCAAAAGGTTGAAAATTTGCAGAAGCACAAATACAGATAATAATAATTTGACTTTAAGTTATTATTATCATTATTATTCGGCCAAGAACATTGTCAGTAAACAAAGTCAATAAACAAGGTACATCATATGTAACTTAGAATCATCACTCATACCTAAATGTCTGAATACCTGCATTCAGATAATATGGTTTGGAAATCTGATAAGCTAAAAGTCTAAAAGCCGGTGAAGTATGAATGTATATTATCAAAATAAGAGTAAGATTCTGAAAAAAACCCACAAAATTTATATTCAAAACAATATTAATAAAATTAAATAAGTGGGAAAGAGGTTTGTGATGCACTCCGAAATAACTATATTTAGAATATTATGTATTTTTCAGGGCACCTGGGTGGTGTGGTCACTTTAGCTTCTGACTCTTGGTTTTGGATCAGGTTGTGATCTCCAGGTTGTGAGATCTAGCCCCACGTTGGGTTCTGTGCCCTGTGTGGAGTCTGCTTCAAATTCTCTCTCTCCTTCTGCCTTCCTACTAGTGTACTCTCTCTCTCTCTGAAAAAAATAAATAAAATCTTTAAGAAAAAAAGTTATAATTTTTCAACAATAGATGTTTATTAGAATAAAAATAATATAAAGAAGTATATCATAGATGTGATTATATAGTGAATATTACAATGACTATATATTACAATATTATTTTGTATATCTGCACCCAAAACTACACAAAGTGACATTAGGTACTCTAATTTTTAATAGGATAATTTTATTTAAGATATAACATTTTCATGTAAAATTTCTTTTTGTGAATTATTCTCATCTTGTGAAAATGAATTAAAAGACAAATGTTAAAATATCATGAGTAAGAAAAACTTTAAAAATAAAGTACAGCATTCAAGATAAAGTATACTTGATCCAGACATAATAAAGAATATAAAAAGAAGAAATAAAAGGGGAAGTTTCAGAGAAAAGAGCTTTTCCCTCCACCAACTCAAACATTTGGATCTCAAGGCAATAATACAAATAATTCTTAGAAGCCAGGAATCACTTGGCTAACTATTTAGTTAACAAACTTTCTCAGTAATGTAACTTCATAAAAACAGACTCAAAAAGTTAGTGCAAGTCCATGGTTTCTAACAATACAAAATCATAAAAATACTAAACATAGTTTTGTTTAATTACTGACATCCTTCATGTAACAATCGCTTAATAAATGATTTTCCCCAGAAATCTCTTGACATGCGTCATGCCATTTCAGGAGACAATTTTTTTGGCATAACAACTTTTCCAACTCTAGTCTCTATAAATAGTCTACAAATGGTATTTCAGTATTTCATAGCAATAGGACATAGGGATTCATATGAAAAAGAAAATCATTATTATTTTGGGTAGATTGTATGGTACAAAAGTCTACCTAAACAAAGTAAGGTAAAGCAATAAGTCAGGAAAACACCATTAGGGTACAATAAAAGCGAGAGCCCAAAGTACTTCGAATGCATAGCAATATTCCCTGCACATTGCTTCACAGAAGATGTCCTCTTAATCCCTGTTGCTTCACATACATAAACACAACCAAGTATTTTGGATTCATTCAAATCTAGCATGTGGCTCAAATTTGTACTTTAAGAGAAGCTCTCTCTAGAAACTGTTGAATCATTGAGGAGTATGACTTTGCCTGAAACTATGAAGTCCAAACATCACTTCACGCTGAAGCCGACATACACTTAAAAAAAAAAAAAAAAAAAAAGTGAAACTTGATGACAATTTCCAACGAGTATACCAAAACTACAAAATCAGGGTACAAAATTGTTTGTAGAATATTATTATGGTTATTTCAAACACACTCATAGAAAAAGACTAGGGGAAATCTTGTCTTTAGGCAAGATAGGAATTTTAGGTGTTTTTGATTTTTGAAATAGTGCAAAAATGCTATCTTTAAATATGTTGAACAGGCAAAAAGCCCTATAGTAAGCTACAGAAATAACGATTTATGTTGACACAATGTAATTAGTTAAAACTCTTTTTTTTATATGAATGATCAACTAGCTTTGATTCCACCTGATAGTATTAAGACCCGGTTCACTACCAAAACCCAAATAGAATCCCACAGGAAGTTTTGTCAACAATTTTTCTGTAATCAAGATGTTCTATACCTACTTCACTCCATGTGTGCACCAACTAATAAAATATGGTAAATGTTAAGCTTAAAAACAATGTTATTGGCTTATTTAGAAGGTAAGAAAAACACTTCATGCACTTGGCTCATTCCAAATACTTAATCCAACAGATTTTGTTGAGAACAGTTCATTTCTAGGTGTAATGCCCCAGAGATGAAAGAAGAAGAAAGAGAACTCTCTTCTGGAAGTTCATGATTTTGGAAAGGAGAAGGGTATAAATATTATAAATAAGTGTTCTCTTTCTGTGGATGTACCATATATTTATAGATACTTGCTACATATACATTTGTATACATATGTTGTATCTATGTTTATGCATATGTACATCCTATGCATATTTACTTTTTAGATAAGGAATAAATCCAATAAAAATATATTTATATTTGCCAGGACTTATCAAATAATTCAATACAGTACACTTTTTTTTTAATTTTTTATTTTTTATAAACATATATTTTTATCCCCAGGGGTACAGGTCTGTGAATCACCAGGTTTACACACTTCACAGCACTCACCCAAGCACATACCCTCCCCAATGTCCATAATCCCACCCCCTTCTCCCAAACCCCCTCCCCCCAGCAACCTCAGTTTGTTTTGTGAGATTAAGAGTCACTTATGGTTTGTCTCCCTCCCAATCCCATCTTGTTTCATTGATTCTTCTCGTACCCACTTAAGCCCCCATGTTGCATCACCACTTCCTCATATCAGGGAGATCATATGATAGTTGTCTTTCTCTGCTTGACTTATTTCGCTAAGCATGATATGCTCTAGTTCCATCCATGTTGTCGCAAATGGCAAGATTTCATTTCTTTTGATGGCTGCATAGTATTCCATTGTGTATATATACCACATCTTCTTGATCCATTCATCTGTTGATGGACATCTAGGTTCTTTCCATAGTTTGGCTATTGTGGACATTGCTGCTATAAACAATACAGTACACTTTTAACATGTGTGCCTGAATTTGGTGAAATCAAGCTGGAATTTGAATTTGAATCTTCTCTATGCTTCCTGGGGAAGTGAACTTGGTAATGTTGCCCCCAAATCCCCAACCATGAGAGCATGATTGGAGTTGAGCCTCAAGGCTGATATTTAAGAGTTCTGTGACAGTAAACATTTTAGTTCACTTGGCTGAGGCTTCCTTTTCTCATCTGTATGCTAAAGATTTATTTAAGGAATAAATAAGATAATTAAATAAGATTAAATAAATTAATTGATTGGCACAGTGTCTGACACATATTACCATAGTAAGTGCTCAATGATAAGCCTGTCGGCATACACACATATATGAAAAAACTCGAGGGGCAGAAAGTTAAGTAAAATGGTTTCTGGTCATGCAGCTAAAAACTGATAGAGACTGTGAATTCAAGGTCCATGTCACTTCCATAGCAACTTTTAACTCCTAAATGTTTAAGACTCAAGTCACTGTTATTCTTCCTGGATTCTATGGGATATAAACAGTACTGTTTACCTACTATTGGTCAGAAAGTATTCTAAATATTTTATATGGGATTTACTAATTCCCTGCAATTGATATTTGATCTTGAACTTGAAGTTTATGTCATAAATTTTAACTCTTTTTTCTACCACTTAAAATTTTTAATGCTTCAGGTATACAAATAATAGAGTCAGGAAATTTCATTTTCTATAAAGACTCTAAAATGAAAATTTGTAGGAACTTTCTGACACTCATTCAAATACAAATATGGATAATATCATAGAAACAAAATAACAACTTATCAAATATCTTGAAAAACTATTTTGTACTTTATGCAGCCCATGGCTAAATCCCAGTCATGCCATCTGACCAAAGGAAAAGAAATATTACTACTTTAGTTTGTAGTAACCTGTCAGTTAGGAATGTCTGCAAGAAAATCCCAGTCAACAACGTCAACTGAGCACCCAATTTGCACAAAACACTGTATATTATTAGATAGCTATGATATTACCAGTGGAACCAAGGTGCCAGACTTTAATAAAAACGCTATTTTGATATTTGTGTTGTTTGATATTGTTTTGGAAATTTAGTAAGTTTACTGTTAAGTCTGATATTTTAAACCAATTATATACCTCCAAATTTTCTGCATATCAAGTCAGAATAACTTTAAGAAGCTATCCATACGAAGTGAAAAATACAATAGTCATATCTTTACTACTGTCATCTACCTTCTATCTCCTGTTGGAAGCACATCCTAAAGAAAAAAGTGATCATGTCATTCCTCTGCTTCAAACCAGTCGAGAGTTCTTCATAATTGACACCATTCTTTCTTAAACAAACAAACAAACAAAAACCCCAAAACCCAAAAGGTCCCAGAGACATTCTCTGTATCAGAATCTCCAGATGCATAGGTTAAAAACTGCAATTCCTGCTTACTTACAGAAGTAAAATTCCTGAAGATGCTGTCTAGAATACGTATTTTTAAAAAGCACGCCACTTGATTGTTTTACACAGGAAAATTTCTTTGTTTCTTGATGCACAGGACCATGGCCATGCTACCTGGCATGATTTATAAAAATCTTGATGAAGATCTTTATTTGCCTTTTTCAGCCTCATTTCCCAGTGTCTCCTTTGCTGGTTATTAATTGACTGCCCCTTAGCTCTAAATCCATGTTTCTTCGACCCGCTTCGTGATACAGGCATCGGACCCTATAAACATTTCTCATTGGTCAACATCTGCCTTGTGAGACATTACAAGTACAGGGTGCTGGAGGGGCATTGCAAAGCCATTATCAGGGTTGAGTCTTTTTACAGTTTTGAGTGCTCTTTTTCCTGGCTACTTCCAGACTTCTATGGCAAGGTACCAGAAGTACAGACCATAGTGTTCCCATTCCAATAGGTTTTGCCACAACCCAGCAGATGGCTTCCTGCTTTTCTGCTCTGTTTTGTTGTACCCAAGTGACCTTCTCTCCCATCTACTGGGCAGCAGCTACACCCTCCCCTAAAGTACAAATCTCACCCTTGGGGAAGCCATCTTCCAAATTTGTTCATTTCCTTGAGTCCTTTCCTTAGTCTAAAAGGTAGTGGTTACTCTATATATTTGCTATCCCTACATTCTTTGGAATTCTTTTTTGTCTGTTCAGTAAATGTCATATTTTTGTGAAACCTTTCTAGGTGCTCTCTGGTCCTTCCTTGTTTTACAGCTTCTTCCAGAATCGGGCCAAGTCACCCCTTCCAGATTGTCTTTCTTAGTCTTGTCAGATAAAGGGGAGAAATTTTCTCTCTGTTCTCTCCCAGGGTCTCTACCACATCTCTTCCATAGCATTCATCTCCCATAATTGAAGTTGTTTCTTTAATTCTCTGCCACTCTTCTTAATCTTTGAAACCCAAACAGTATTCTATGACATAAGTTTCCATATCGTAGAACACATACTAGGGACCAAATACAGCATTTGCTCCTTAAATAACTTCTCTCCTCCTCCTCCTCTCTTCCTTCTCCTCCTCATCCTTCTTTTAAATTTACATTTTAAAGGGGAAGTATTGAGGGTATATAGTTTGGTGGAAGTGTTGAACAGACATCCTTGGGGCTAAATAAGCTTTTTGTCTTGTCTAAATCCATACAGCAATGCACTTAATAGACAAGGAATCTAGTACATTATAGCAATTTCTATAACATTGAACACTGGGTTGTTAGGAATGGACCAATGCCAGGATACATTTCTCATTGACAATTAAATACCCATCAACTGCTAATGATGACTCCTAGTCACTTTGTGACACAGACTAGACAGAAAGGCTATGCTCTAGATGGGAAAGGTATTTGATCTCATTACTCATCCTCAGAAACATGCACTGCCTCAGAATGTTGAATGATTGGAGACTTTGATGAAAAGAAAGTTACAAAATATAGGGTTGTTTATGAAAAATGTACACATTCTATTGTAAAGAATATAAATGTGCTATTTGATTTATGTATGTATATTTTTGGTAAGCATTAAACATTTTCTCAGTTACCAAATTCTAGTTTTCAAAAGTAGCAAAACTGTTGCATGATGTATGGACAGAAACTTGGCATCAAAAAGGAACACATTTTTCACATAGTATTTGCTCCTCCACAGTTGATTTTGAAATGTTAGTAATAAATTTATTTAATATTTAACTTGTATTTCATTTACAAAATGAGTATAATGGCAAGGATTATTTTCAGAACACAACCATTAGGAAATATGTCTTACATGTGGAATAATTTCAAGTTTGACTTCTCAAGCAAGTAAAATGCAATTGATTTCAATATATTTTTGACACTCCTCCAACACTAATAATATGTAGCTACCACATTATTTTCGACCCAGAATATATGTTTTATCAAATAATTCCTGAATCTTTGAGCTTTCACTCTTTTTTTCTTATTCAAGAACTTACTCAAGTTTTCAACTATGAGAAATAATCTGACAATCAACGGAACTGAATTTTCCTAGTATATTTTACTGGCAAGAACATGGTATCATGGTAGAGGGATGTTATTCTGGAGAGAATAGCTTATTTAACTCATGTCTAAATTATAGGTATTTAATATGATAAAACAAAAAGTGGGCTTAAATAGCCAAAGGAGAGACATTTCTGAAAAGTTTCTCTCCCCATAGCGTGTATCTTTTAACTTCTTGACATATATACTTATATAAAGTGCCATTATCTCATTGTTCACATTAATATTTGTTGTGTATCTCAGAAAATTCATAATTATATACAGAAATAAACACAAATTTTTTCTTTATATATACATCATTATATCCTTGAGAATTGAGTTTTACCCTCCAGGGCAAAATGACTATTTTTGCTTCAATTGATTTCATTTGGATTAAGTTATAAGTACTTTCTTTTTGGTACATATAGCAAATAAATTATTTTATTTGCAAATGAACAAAGGAAAATAACTGTATACAATCTATTTTAACTGGTACAGGGAAGAAGGAAATATGGAACAGACATTCAGTGTTTAAACAAATTTGATAATATACAGACTTTTGTAAAAAAAATTGTTCAAGAGTATTCCATATTGGAGGCCCTGGGTGGCTCAGCCATTCAGCATCTGCCTTTGGCTCAGGCCATAATCCCAGAGTCCTGGGACTGAGAACCGCATTGGGCTCCCTGCTCAGAGGGAAGCCTGCTTCTCTCTCTCCCACTTCCTCTGCTTGTGTTCCCTCTCTTGCTGTGTCTCTCTCTGTCAAATACATGAATAAAATCTTTAAAAAAAAGAGTATTCCATATTTTAAAAAAAGAATACTCCATATTATGAGGAAGATCAAAACTCTGTGATACACATATTCAACAAATATTTATTTGGTGCCTATTACCACCATAGAGCACATACATTTTACATCATTCGGTTCTTTCCTCAAAACTGTGAGGTTTATAAAATATTTTATAGATTATAAAATAAGATTCAGAGAGGCAAGAAAACATTAATTCTAATTAGTAAGATGCTAAAATAACTTTGGGGGTCAGAAAAAAAAGTACATGAAATACAGAATATTAAACTACAGTTGTCATAGAAGAAACTCTCCTTTGCCTACAGTTTTTCTTCTGGATGAAGTGGTATTACTGTAATAGAATTTGCACTTCTTACCTTCTTGCAGCGGAGTATGGTGGTTAAAAGCTTAGAATCAGACTGCCTGGGTTAGATGACTAGCTCTGGAACTTAAAAACTGAGTAAACTTGGGCATGTTATTTACACATTTTGCTCTTCAGTTTTATTATTTGTTAAATGGAAATACAAGTATCACCTATCTTCAAATTTTGTTGTGTGGATTCGATAGTAACTTATGGAGCTTCCTTGAGTTAAAATGGGATTATATCCCAATAAACGCATCATTCGTTGAAAATACTGTAAGTCAAAAATGATTTAAAAATATTTGTTTATTTTTTGAGAGAGAGAGAACGCGCGTGTGCAAGTGCACGCATGTGCATTGGTACAAGCCGGAGGATAGGCAGAGGGAGAAGCAGGCTCTCCACTGAGCAGGGAGACTGTTGGGGGCTGGATTCCAGGACCCTGGGACCATGACCTGAACCGAAGGCAGATGCTTAATTGGTTGACCCACCTAGGTGCCCTCAAAAATACTTTAAATACACCTAACTTCCTGAACATCCTAGCTTAGCCTAGTCTGCCTTAAACGTGCTCAGAACACTTACATTAGTCTACGGTTGGGTAGAATGTTGAATATCTCATGAAATTTATTGAATACTGCACTGAAAGTGAAAAACAGAATGGTTGTTTGGGAACAGAATGGTTGCAAGTATGTTGATTGTTTACCTTTGTGAGTGCTGCTTGGCTGGCTGGGAGCTCCCAATGCTGCTGCCCAGCACCATGCAAAACAGTATCTTATACATATCGCTATCCCAGGAAAAGAACCAAATTCAAAATTCAAAGAGTGGTTTCTACTGAATTGTATTGCTCTGACACCATAAGTCATAAACCAAACCACTGTAAGTCAAAGACCATCTGTACTTGGCAAACATTAATCACTGACTCTTAAGTTTCAACTGTTTTTTTTAAATCAAATTATTAAATATGATTAATAGTTTAGTCTTTATCAGATAGCTTAATACAAATATATGTGCATATAATTGTCACAAGTTCCTTTTATGTGATTTTTTTTTACTGGGTTCTTTTTAGTTTTTGGAAGAGACTATAGATTTTTTTCTAATGAATTTTGCTTAACACTCTAAATGTACTTTGCCTACTCAACAATTCATTAGATAGGTTTAGTTGATGAATGAATAGATGTTAATGACTTCTAATCATTTAATGTGATACAAATCAATTTAATGATGCAAAATTCTCATATTTTATTTAAAAATGTGCCCTGTTTAGGTATTGGCAGCATGATTACAGTTTGTTCTAAAAGCAGATTTTTAAAAAAAAAGTCATTTCTATTATGATCTACATGATAATTTGCAAGGTATTCCAATTGGTACAACATTAAAACTGATTTTATTTTGCATTTTGAAGAGTTGCAAGGGCAAATGTAAACATACACAAATCAGGATTATATGATGATTTGACACATTTGCCTGACATGCCTCCATATACCAGAACTCATCTTTGAAAATGTAGACAGAGGTGGTGAAAGTTTGTGAGAGATGTCAAATTACAGTGCCTAACAGCTCTTATCTCTAGACATGTCATGGCCAGCCATCATTAGAGTTCCCTGATCTGGCCCATAACAGTGTGAAAATCTAAACATAGAGGCCTCACTGACAATCATTATTTAAGTCTCATCATGGTTTTTTGGAGAAGTCACCATAGCAATGGAAGTGAATTCATTAGAAGTCTTATAGCTCCCTAGTACACCTGAAAAAATTATGGGCTTTGGTCAGTAGGAAACCTAAATTGTCCATTTAGTTTCATCTGGTTGACATGAAGCCACAGAATATCTTATTTAATTACCTTTTTTTAATTATAGAATGTCATAAGATTCAGCTTTTTTGCCTATGAAATAATATTTAAAAATATATTTCCAAAGCAAAATTTTATATTGTTGAAGGAAAGGTAAGGCAGAATTTCAGGAATGAATATATGGATAAACTTTACAAAAGAATTTTGTACATCAAAAAAATGACTCTAGAATTACCTACTAAAATGTGAAGTTCTCATCGCCCCAAAGTAGTGTTAGTATAAAAATTGTATGATCATGTTTTCTTTTTATTGATTCATATGGTTATACAATTTTCTCTCCATTAGTCTCTTACATTTTTTTCTAGACCTTTCTTTCCATCCTTTACTTTATCTATAGATGGTCATAATATTCATGAAATATTGTTATTTATTATTTTACTGAATACAATTTCTCCCTTGTTATTAACAAGTGCAAGTGGGAATCACCTTTTCATGATAATATTAACTAAAATTTACAGCATAGTGCATAAATAATAAAGTATTTTTCCAATTAATTATGATGATGATGATATTTTGAAAGTTTCTTCCTTATTTAGACTGCTTGATTCTTTTTTTTCTTTCTATTGATTAGTGAAATTGAACAAGTCAAAATCAGTGTTCTCATATATAGTCTGCCTTACACCCTCCTATTTCCAATTGAGCATCTTCCAGTATGGTTAACTTCTACCTAAGTATAGCAACTCCTTTCTGTGAATACTTATGTTCGAGATACTTAATAGTATCTGTAAACCTTGCAACCTCTTGTAAGCATGACATTTGTTATACAACATTGACAAGAGAGCAGCTGAGATTCAGAGAAGAAAGGCAATGTGCCCATGGTCCCCTGATTAAGATATGATGGATCCACAATATGAATTCTGGTTTCTCCTTCAACTATGTGACACAGGACTTATGAAAATTGAATCCTGTCTTTATTTTTATTATTTTTAAGATTTTATTTATTTATTTGACAGAGATCACAAGTAGGCAGAGCAGCAGGCGGGGAGTAGGGAGTAGGAAGCAGGCTCCCTGCTGAGCAGAGGGCCCAATGGGGGCTTGATCCCAGGACCTTGAGATCATGACCTGAGCCAAAGGCAGAGGCTTAACTCACTGAGCCACCCAGGCGCCTCTTGAATCCTGTTTTTAGAGCCAAACAAAGTGGATAGGGCCCCTTTACTAAATGAGCAAACTTAGACAAGTTGCTTAACTTTTTTGAATCTGAGTTTTCTGCTCTGTCTAAATACACCATCCTGCTCTAATCCCCAGGATTGATGTATATACAATTGCTGCCCAGGAGTTGACACTACTAGATGCAATTTTCTTTATTAACAGTCCCCCCCACGCCGCCTTTCTCTCTCCCTCATTTTTACTTTCTCCCTCCCCTTGTCTTCTTTCTCTGGCATGGAAGAGTAAAATACCCATCCAAGTCCAATTTCTGACTCCATTTTGTTACAACTTCTTTGATGTTGGGAGCACTACTCTGCCATCTCAGTTTTCTTTTATCACAAACAAGGGATAACCAGGCGTACTACTTATCATGGTTAGTATACAGTGGGTACTCAATAAATGTTGATTCCCTCCTTTCCTCATTGCTTTTTAAGATACAAAGCTGTATGCAAATGTCAGGTCTTATTACTATAAGGAATTAGAAGGGTATGATCAAATTCGTATTTAATTTGATATCCAGACAAACCCAGAAAAGGGCATTTAACTTGTGTTCTAACATTTCAGGGGCTGTTTGCCAACATGCTGCCATGGTTATTTGCTATCATTTAGAAATGATCTCTCTTCTCTAGATTAGAAAAAAAATCCTCCTTCCCCTCATAATTGACCTTTGCAGGTGTCTATTAGATGCCAATATCTCATACATTATTTGAGCACTGGTCTTTCCCAAATACTCTTCCAGTGCTGAGATTTTACTATTCTAAGATTGACATTTGCTCCTTTCTCTTGGTATTAATTTCTTTTGTCTTAACTATGAAATCTCAAGACCTGGTTCTCCTTATTAAATTAGCTATTTTAATATTTCCTTAATTGCCTTGCCTGACCTTTATTCCAGTCCTCTTCTATCACTCCATAGTGGCCCCCAAAACAAAACTTCATTTATTATTTTTCCTTGTCAACTTTCCCTCAGCTTGGCTATGCTTCCTTAGGCATTTTCCTTCTTTACTGGGCTTATTTTCCTCATTATTTCCCCTCTCCTTTGTTTCTCTTATTTTCTAGTTCCGGTGTCCTCTGCCTTCAATTTCTTTGACATCTATTTTTTTTTTTTTTTCCACACCATTTCTTCCTGGCTATGATCTAATCTCCCCTCTTCCAAATCAGAAATGACCATTTTTCACAAGATACAAAGAAGGTGGATTAAAGGAGGAAGGTAGTATATCTGTAAAGAACATAAATGTTTATATAACAAAGTACATGGCAAAAGGATTATAGGTTTGGAAGTGATTCATGTGGGTAGTTAGAAATTTCTGTGGTGGATGTGTTTGCAACATTCCATTCCTGATGCTAATGAGTTGAGGTTTGAAGGGTGTCCAGTAAATGAAAGCATGTCTGAGGAGACCTTGGAGGAATCATAACCTTGCTAGGAGGTAGTGCAAAATTAATCCTGCATTTTTAGTGTGTTTCAGTGCCTTGCCTGTGATTCCATTGTTATGTCACTCCTGTCACTTGACGACTATGGCTTACTGATGTTATCTTTCTGTGTTTCATTGTTAGTTGCACGGAATGTATTTAGTCGTTCATGCTGCTGTCTGTTTTCTAGTGTTCCAGTTGCCTTTTAAGTCTTTATTTTTCTGCGTGTTCAAGATGAATGTTTAATATTTTTCCAGAGGTGAGTTACAACTTGTGAGGTTCAAACACATGATGTTGACATCTCTTTTTGTTGAGTGTCAAATTTTTGAGGATTTTTTCCTTAGATATTCTTGAAAGCAAAATTTATGAATGTAGGAAGAGATACCTGAGCCAAGATATGGCTTTAATAAGTTTTTGGCTAAATTATTACAAAATACTTATTTCATTTCTCAATATATGTAAACACATACTTCTGTAAAATAATTCTAATGCCTGTATTTATATGAAATTGTAATAAAATCTCACATATATCATCTTTGAGATTAATATAAACTCTATGAAGTAGGTAAAGCAGATCTCATCCCTCTTATTTACAGGTGAGATAAAGGCTTCTAGAAGTTTTATGACATTCTCAAGTTTCCATGGCTAGAAAAAGATTGGGACTGGAATACTTCAGTGTACTATGTTTACTCATAATTCCTTTTTCCAGAAATTTAAAACCACTGATATAAGTGTGTATAAAATGTCTTAGTGACTATGAATAAAAAGTCATTCATATTTTCTGTCATTGTTATCATAATAACTACAACTTTCCAGCTACCATACTTCTATTATTTCTAATTTTTACAAAACTGTAAGCTACATCTAATTAGTCCCAAATTATAAATGAGAAAGTTGATGTCAGAAAATGTTAATAACATATCTGAAGTTATTATTTTAGAAACCAGTCTTGCATTTTCATTTATTGAGTGTTCATTATTTCTTATGCTTTCTATAATATAATTTCTAAATAAATTATTTAGTACCACTTTATTTTACAGTTAGGGAAGATTTTATGACAATTATTTAGTTAAAAGAAAAGCCAGTGAGAAGAAAAGGGGAAAAAAAAAGAATTGCCGTCTAGCAATAGCATTTCCAGGTAATGTCCTCTCTAAACCCCGTTGTCTGTTACTGATTTATCATGACCTAGATATATGTGCAGTGGTCAGCCTCTGAGTGACCACTGAAGCCAGCTGTAGATTGAGATACAAAGTGATCAGAGTATCTCACACCAACACATGTGTGCCCATATTGGTACACTGGTCAAAATCTCATCTGTTAATTTCAAAGATATCCACTGTATTTGTTTTCTATTGCTGTGGGAAAAAAAATTGCCACAAAGTACTATAAAACAATATGGATTCATTCTCTCACTGTTCCTATGCCTCAGGAATCTGAGCATGACTAATCTGGGTCCTCTGCTCTGGATTGTCATGGCAGCCATCAGTATGTCAATTAGGTTGCTTTTCTTTCTGGACTGAGGTGGTACAAGTTCATCTGGTTGTTCCTGTCAGTGGCAGAGCTGGGGTCCTGTTTTCTTGCTGAGAAAAGAAAGCAGAGGATCCCCTTCAGTCCCTCAGGGACATTCACATTGTTTTACCATGTGATTCTCTCTCAGACTCTCTTATAGCATGGTGGCTCACTTCTTCAAGTCCAGTAGGAGAACTTCTTACTCTAGTCTGCTAAGACAGAATTACATATAGTGTAACACAATCACAAAGTGACTATACCATCACCTTTGCCACATAATGTAACCTAATCAAGAGAGAGTATCTGTCCAGCCATTTTTGCCATAATCTCTTACTTACAGACAAGTTACAATTCTACTCACACTCAAGGAGAGGGGTTTATAAAAGGACACCACTCATGGAGTATCATCTTAGAATTTTGTTTAACATATCGATTCATACAGCAGAAGTTTCTAAGAGAAGCCAACAAGTTCCACTTTCTCTTTCCACTTAAGCTGATGAGAAAATGACATTGGTCACAGAGAATCTGACACCAGGTACTTGTTCATAAAAAGCACTGAGAAGAATCAGGTTTTTCCTCATCCATCTATGGCAAATAGATAATGTGTGTTCATTCACTAATCTCTGTTGAAAATTATAGCTTGCTGTTGTCTTTTGCTGTTTCTCCTCTACCTGCAACCTGATACATTTCTGATGCTGTGAATACATTGAAAAAAGTAGTAATTAGAGCCAATTAAGTTGTATATATATATTTTTCAATCTGAGAATAAAAGTTCATCAACTGTGAAGAATTTAAAATATATCTACCATTTGTTTTCAAATTGTATGTATCAAATAAGAGCACAAGTAAGTTTTAAAATGGTCTCAAACATTACCTATATGCTTTTTTCCCTGCAAAATGTTTTTAACTTTTTAACTTTAATCACGATTATGATGGGGTAACTTCTAGCAATAATATTCTTGAGAAAACACAATTTCCCAACTGGTGGGTATATTCAGTTGTAAGGGTTTCCGCTCCATGAGAACCCGAGTTGTGGATTTACAAACAGTGGGTCTATATCTTATGAGGGAAGGCTTATTTGCAGTTCAGTCCCCTCTATTGGCTGAAGAAGATGATTTGTCACATAACAGCAAGATTTTACTATTGTAGCATTTAAATTAGGCATGTAACAGGGAGGATCTTTTCTGTTCTTACTCATTCAAAGGCATTTGTTTGAGCTGTATCTTTACTTCTCATGTCAAAGAAAACATTAGACATGATTAGCTGCAGGTATCTGTGCTTCATGATATCCAAGCAAAGTCCTTTTTATATTTCATCTTATAATTGTATTTGCAACTTAATGTTTGAAGTGTCAGTCTTTGTAAAATTAGCTCATCTTGTTATGATTTGGAGCTTTGATGTGAGTGAAAGGCTTCGATTGCAATGCAGAGTCACATCTGAGAGTAAACTGCTTAGACAAAGAGACTTACAAGGCTAGTAAATCAAATACTCTGAGCTGTCTATGCGGATTATGAGATAGTATTTGCATAACTTTGAAGTATTTATACTGATGAAATTACAATAATTAAAATCATTGCTGTGTCAATTGCTAGATGCCACAAGGCATAGCAATTACTAGCATGCAAATTAGACTTTGTGTAAGCATTTTAAAGAATAATTACCTTATTTGATTCAGATGTGCCTGAAAGGCATTAGGAATCATTTGAGCTATTTTTGCCTTCAACAATTTTAAGGCTCGTAGATAATGTTGTTGTTATTATCAATTATTTACTTTTGTATATCACTTTTCCTTATTTTGGTTGAAACTAAATGCCAAAGATAAAATAAAAACACACAACTTCACAGTAACTAGGAACAATTTATAATATCAGTTGAATCTGCATCTTTCTTAAGCAAACATTTTTCTTTCTAATGGGTTTGACTCTGCTATGTCATCAGATTCATGTGAAATAGCTAATGTGTACTCAGTGTGTATACTCACACAATTTGAGATCAAGGTTTTGAATTGCAGGAACATGCCAGAGTGAAAAAATCCACCCATCAGAGTTTGCAAAATACCTTCTCAAATATATTTGTCACTGTATATGTATAGATGGTCACTTAGCCAGCTGAGAGTTTTAGTCTTCAAATTGCAGACATTTTACTTTCTAAATTTGACACCAAACTTGAAATAACATATTGAAATCAGCACTGACATCATATTGTAGTATGTGATAATTTGGAAATCATTAAGTACTTCTTCCTAGACTTCAAAAAAAGGGACAATTAATACAGGTTTATTCCATATGATCTTTCCTTATCAGAATATCAAGCCCTGATCCATTTTGGATCTATGAGGTAAGTAAAATAAATCTAAAAGTTTTTTAAACATGTATCATGCAGAAAAATCAAATCATAAATCAGTGAATCAAGGGCAGTGATTTTTATGAGGATTATTGTCCAATTGCTTTCTTTTTGGCGACTTGCTGAATTTTCTCATGTCTCTTAATAAATAGTATCACTAAATAGGTAGTATATATATTACTACTGTTAAAAATTCTGGGAGTTTTTAGGATCAAAGCTTTGCTATTTTAACATCTATTACTTTGATTTGTTGTCTGAAGACTCCTGGAAATATATCAGATTTTGTTTTGATTTCTCCTTCCTGTTGAGTGACTATGAGTAACCTGTTTGATTCTTTCCATGTATTTTAAACTGTATTTTTATCATTTTAAATGAAACTTTCAATCTATATATTCCTTTCAATTCTTTTCCGTCTTTTAAAGACACTTGGGAAAAAAGTTCCACTGATGACTCCTAATTACATTGGTTTATAGCAACATTTTATGCGACTTAGTTACAGGGCCTGTTACAGCCCATAGTAAAGTAAAAATGTTCTTTTGTTCCCTGTGGCAAAATAAGTAGATCATTAATATACACACTCTGGGCAGAAAGTTAGGCAACATGAATACTTTTAGCATTACAATGCATTTGAATAATAGTGTCATTACTGTCAGTTCTCTCCTTAATAAAAGATATATGTGCCTGACCACAATGGATCATAGTTCTCTAAAACACATTAAGATTTACAAAACAATCTAAATTCTTTTAAAGTAAATTTCCAAAGCTTCTGCAGAGAGCCTGCCCCAAATTACCACTGACCAAATTATACCCTAATTTTTGTCTTGATATACTAAGAAAAAGAAATAGTATTGTAGACCACATATACATAGGTTTTTTTTTCATTTTTTACATAGTTTACATTCAAAACATGTGCTTATTAGCATATGTTTTAGGCTGACATGCTTGTATTTATGCAATATTCTTAACGTTTACAGAATAGGATAATGTTATAAAGCTGAACATACAATGCAGTATAGACTTCATATGATTCAAAGCAATGACTCAAAACAAGCTCACGCACAGAATTCCCTGGAGAAGATTTTAAACACAGAGTCCCATTCTTTTCCCCAGAGTTACAGAATCCAAATCTCAAGGAAGTTAACCTTGGACTCTGCATGAAGAAGTTCTCCTGAGATGCTTATGCACAGGTAATCACGGTGAGGATTTAGTGTTCATGGAGAAGACCTAGAGGGTATAGATATGTCCCAGAGACCACAAATTTGGTGAGGGATGGGAGCTTAAAAGTTGGATAACCACATCTTTATTTTCCTTTCTCTAAAGCAAATGCATTTTCAAACATAGCTTCAGTACAAATTTCATTATGCAAAGATTTATAGTCAAAAGTAATTTATAATATATTTATTCTTGACCTGGAGCTTTTCTTAGTTGATGTTGTAGCTTTTGACAAATATTTATGTCTCTAATAAGAGCTCTTTTTTCCCTAAATATATAAGAATGGGTGGATATCGTCTTAAAATGAAAATAATAAAGTTTATATTAGAAAACAAAATTTGGCATCATGTATAATACTGAACTAGCAGACTTTTCAAGAAAATCAGAAACCAGAAAAATGAGTTTACTCTGATATTTTTAAATACTGTTTTCGAGGGTTTGGAGGGCTACTTAATGCAGTGTACTTGAGAATGAGTTATAAGCTTTATATGCTAGAAAGGAGAACTAAAAATATCATCAGTCATAAATCCAAGAGAATCAGCCAAAAAAACCATTAGAAAACACTAGATAATAGATAACATAGTCAGTTAAAATTTCAAATGTCAAATGCAAAACATTTCCACATATAATTTTTTTTTTTAAGTAGGATCTCCACCCAGCATGGAGCCCAACATGGGGCTTAAATTCTAAACCTTAAGATCAAGACCTGAGCTGAGATCAAGAGTTGAACACTTAACTGTGCCACCCAGTTGTCTCAACATTTCCATATGTAAATTCTAACTCATAAAGATAAATTTTTGGAGAAAACAGATAATTGTTAAAAAGCAATAAATGCTCTAAAATACTTAAAATTTCACTGTAAATGTTGGATAACTATGTGAAGAAAACTCTGTAATTCTATTGAGGGGTCACCATAGGAAGACATAATAGTGTTCAAAAAGTTATACCTTGTTTTTGGAAGAAATACAATATAAAAAAAGAAGAAGAAATACTATAAAGGTGTCGAGTATCTCACAATCAGTCTTTATCTCCAATGTAATGCTAATGAAAAACAAACGGATTTTGCTAAAGGCATTGGGCAAAGACTGAAGTTCATGTGGAAGAATAAAGTTATAAGAATGAGAAAATTATAAAAAAAGAAACAATGATCACATGATTGCAAAAGCTAGAAGGCAAGCCCTAACAAGTAGATATATCATGAAATTTTACTCACAAAATTCTTGTAATATTGGCACTGCAACTCATAGATGAGAAAGTTTCCAAATTAAACAGTATATGTATTATAATTATTAGAATATGGTACAAACAGCATTTCACGTTAATAGGAGAAAGATGTTATTAAAAAGTGTATGGGGGGGCATGGGGGCATGCCTGGGTGGCTCAAATGCTTAAGTGTCTGACTCTTTACTTCCACTTAGGTCATGATCTCAGGTTCATGAGATCAAGCCCTGCACTGGGCTCTGTGCTGGGCGTAGAGCCTGTTTAAGATTCTCTCTCTTCCTCTCTCTCTCTGCCCCCCCTCCCTTCACTTGTGCACATGCTTTCTCTCTTTTTCTAAAAAAAAGATATATTGAGGGAGTTCTGCTTCTGGGTAACATATGGTCATAGGGACCAGAAAAACCCTCTTAACCAAAAGAAATTAAAAAAAAAAAAAAAACAGACAAAATATCTGAAAACAATTGGTTTGCAGACATTAAACACTGAACAACATAGTAGAGTGACCACTGAAAGAAGATTGGCAATTGAATACGGCCCTAATATTACCCAGTTTACTGCCTAGACGGAAATTCCAAAATAGTGTTCAAAAACCACCAAGATGAAATTTGACCATCTCTTTAAGTCATGAAGATAGAGCTGGGAGGAAAGTAAAAGATTACCAGAGGAAAGGATTTCACAAAAAATGGGCTCCAGAGATGTGCAAAGAAATCTTCTTCAAGTCTTCATTTGAGTATTGATTTGTGCATACATGTCAGAAAACTATCCAAGGCTGGGAAACAAGCAAAGAAAACAATCTCGGTAATTTATAAAAGTCAGGGTATTTTTACTGCCACCAACCAGAGTGGAAAACTTGCAATTCATGGGACATCAGTTAGGGTACCTAGGATATTTCCCCAGTAGTGGAGCAAAATTAGTCTTTGGCCCAAGACTGATCTGGTCTCACATTATCAAAGCTTAAAAGCAAGGCCCAAATGGATCAAGCTATTTTAAAATAATTAACTTCATCCTAGCACATTGCCCAAGAATATTATAGAAATACAAAAATATCCAGAACTCAGCAGTATAAGATTAAAAATGTCTGACATTTAACCAAAGATGGTTAAAGATGTAAAGAAAGAGGGAAATACAGTCCACAATAAAGAAAAAAAAAACCCTCAATCCATATCTACACAGTGAAAAATGATAAAGATTGGGAGGCCTGGGTGGCTCAGTGGGTTAAAGCCTCTGCCTCAGCTCACGTTATGATCCCAGGGTCCTGGGATTGAGCCCTGCATCAGGCTCTCTGCTCAGCAGGGAGCCTGCCCCCCCCCCCCCGCCTGCCTCTCTGCCTGCTTGTGATCTCGGTCTGTCAAATAAATAAATAAAATCTTAAAAAAAAAAAGAAAAATGATAAAGATTATATAATTAGAAAAAGATAAAACAATTATAACTATATCTCATATGATCAAGAAAGTAGAGAAGAAACTGAGTATGTTATTTAAGACACAGACAATACAAAAACGTACACTATGGATTTAAACAAAAGAATTAAGAGCACCAGAATGGTAAATATGTGGTTATATATGGCAGACTTCTTTTTGTCCTTTTTAAATCTTTTTGTAAGCTAATTGGCCATTTTAAACTAAAATAGTAATTATGAAGTTTGAAATTTTCAACATATTGAGAACTAAAATGTATGTTAGCAATAACACCAAAGCCAAGAAGGAGAAAAAGGAAGATCAGTCTCATAAGACTCTTTAAATGTAGCACCTGGGTGGCTCAGTTGTTAAGCCTCTGCCTTCTGCTCATGTCATGATCCCAGAGTCCTCTGATGGGCCCTGCATCTGCCTCTCAGTGGGAAGCCCTACGCTCCCTGCTTGTGTTCCTTCTCTCGCTGTCTCTTTCTCCATCAAATAAATAAATAAAATCTTAAAAAAAGACTCCTCTAATGTACTTCCCACAGAAGGAGATTGCTTCTCTTCTTACTCTGAGTTATACTTCTCATTTAAGCTTATGAGCATTACTGCTTGTTTTTCCAATTTCCTATAATTCCTTTTTAAATTCTGCTTGAAATCAATCTCTCTCTCTCTCTTCTTAATGTTTTTATTTGTTTATTTGAGAGAGAGTGAGTGAGGAAGAGAGCATGAATCAGGGCAGAAGCAGAAGGAGAAACAGACTCCCTCCAGAGGAGGAAGCCAGGCTACCTGCAGCTCGACATGGTGCTCAATCCCTCTGAACAGTGGGATCATGACCAGAGCTAAAGGCAGACACTTAACTGACTGAGACACCTAGACAACCCTCCACCCCCCGTCTGCAACGTCTTTCTTGAAGATACTCAGACATTAGTTCTCCCAGCACAGACTAGAAGAACCCTACTGTCATTGTTGGTTGATCTTGCAAAGTCATTTTCTCCCTTGGGTTACCCACATTCACCTGTTTTTCCACCTTCATTCATTCAAAATTCCTCATGTAAATCATCCCTGAAAAGTGAATCTCACCACCAGTTCACCATATACAAATGAATGAATCCCAGCTAAGTCCATGATGGATTTCCAGGTACAAAACAATAACAATGGAGCTGAGTGAACTTGGGCAGTGATTTTTATTTACAGAATAGACAGATTTTAACTTAGTACCAAATTGTGAAGTCTGTATATGCATTTTCCATTTGTCCTTTTAGAATGAAGTTTTGAGAAACTTGTCAGCAATGGAAATTAATCTGTTTCCCAAAATCACTTTTGTTTTCTTTCTCTGGTTACCATAACCTTAGAAAAGCAAAATGTTCTTTCAATTGCCTAGAAGACTTAAAAGGAATTATATATCTGAAATAACTAATATAAGTTTGTATATTTGATAAGCACTGTGCAGGTCAGCTTTTCCTCTATGTACTTCTCAACCTATGCTCTGGTTTTCCATTTCACAGAGACATATCTTGACACAACTTCAGGCAAAAGAGTATGAAAGACCTGTGAACAATCTGAGATCAATTCCCATTCCTGTTGGTTGTCTAACACTACAATTTAAGAGCTTTCTTTTCATGCTTGGATAAATGGAAAGGGAAAGAATATCATCAGGACTCAGTAGAAAGTCTCCCTTGATACAAATTTATTCATGAAATATAACATTTTAAAGACTATATCTTTTATAATTTTTAAATAAATCAAACAGTAAAATGGATGTATTAAGAGAAGACTATTTAAAAGAACAAAATAGAACATAAAAAAGAGTACAATTAAATAAAATAAGTAACAAAAGCAAAATGTAGTAGGCTTAACAATACAACAGAGTGAATCATTTGTGAAAAAGACAATAAGTATTCATAGAAGACAGAATATTATAAAGAAGAAATTAATGAGAAGAAAATTACATCAACAGAGAATAATGATAGAAATATCATTCAAGTAATGACTCTTCTCAAAGCAGGAAATAGAACAAATAGAAGAAATAATAAAAAGTGTATTAGTTTGAAGTATTGAGACCATTTACTCAAAAGCATGTTATGATCTGGGAAAAAATTTTGAAAGGAAATTCATTCTTGGATATTTCTTTAAAAAACTGTTAGGATTCAAAAAAAAAAAAACACCCCCACAATATATTGTTAATAAATATCCAAGTAGAAATGAATAGCTTTTAAAAGAAACATATCAGAGACATAAAGAAATTAAAAATGAAAACACAAGAAAAATTTCATAAGTCAAACTTTAATTAAGAGGGCAAAAATTGCAATATTAATTGTTTCAAATCCTTTTGTAAAAAGATGGTTGAAACAGGTCAATTATTAGATAATATAGTAATAATAGAGAATTTAAAGTATAAGGCATTAAATGGAATAAAGAGAATCTTTTTACCTTACTAAAATATTCAATCACACTGAGAAAAGGAGTGCCTTATATTATTCATGATAAGTCACCTGCTATAACAAACCATTTCTGTGGTTTAATACAATGAATCTCTTTAATGTGGCACTTCAATGCAGGTACTGGGATTTCTTTATTCTAGAAAATAGTCTGTTACAATTTAGTTGCTCTGTTATCTTCTAGAGTCTGGCTATTGTCCATTGAAATTTCAGAATATGGACAATGCACGAGTAAAGAGAAAGTGTAAAGAATTATGAGAGGGAGAACAATCCTAAATTGGCAGAGATCCTTTCTCTACATATCCCATTGGCAAGAGCCTTATTATATGTCCTCACCAAAGGCAAGAGAGAATGGGAAATATACTAAGTACGATCATAGGAAGAAAAGGAGAAAACTGGTATTAATAATATTAGTGAGACTAGGTTTCTTTGTTATAAGTACTAAAACATGTCAAAAATAACAATAAAATCTAAAATGTAAATTCAAGGAAATATTGACAGGGAATTAGGTGGGTTATAGCATTTCAATATAGAGTTATACTTAGAGGAGTTAAAAATAAAGGTTTTAATCAATTAAATTAAAATTATAAATATGGCAGCTATAGACTGGTCTGTATTCCTAAGTATGTGGGGAACATTTTTAAAAACAATAAGATATTTTTCAATGAGAAAAACTTCAATGAAAGATGCTAATGCTATGTTGGTTATAAATTGACTTTATATAAATTTTCATTATATAAATTGTTCAATTCAGAACAATGCTTTGTGTGACTATTCATGGTTATAGCCATACACCCATGGATCTAAAAGAAACCTTAGAATACCAATATGCTGTCAGGAATGGATTGAGAAATCACAACCAATTTAATAATTTTTTACCATTAAGTCATATAAGAAATCAATAAAAAATGAAAAATTATTAAACGAACACATTATGGTGGCTTACTAGGAATTTGAGGAAATTTGAAATCTCTTCAAACAATTAAATATAAATAAGTTTAGTTTGATTAACTCAATATAAAAAAACCAAATTCTTAAATAAAAATAGAGTATTTGGAGGAGGCAAGATGGCAGAAGAGCAAGCGAACTCATTTCATCTGGTCCCTTGAATTTAGCTGGGTAACTATCAAACCATTCAGAATACCCATCAATTCAGCCTGAGATGTAAGGAAATATATCTGGAACTCTACAAGTGAAAAATGGCTAATTTTTGCAAGGTAGGAGGTGTGGAGACATGAATCTGAGGGGAAAAAGCAGAAGATAAATGGAAGAGGTAAGGAGCTCTTTAAGCTGACTATTGCAAAGTGAATAGCCCCAGAGGGCAAAATCAGAACCCTTAGAAATCTCTAGTGAGAGGCATCCCTATTTGAAAGGGCCTCAGGGGATGAAAAGAACAGAATTTTAAGTGGGTCATTGTGCTTTCAGGATCCCAAGAGTCATAGAACCAATGATGGTGCCTGAGCTGGTAGAGTGCCCAAGCAGTGGATCAGGGAAACTGGTTTTGGTCAGAAAGCTCAGGAGTGGACTCTCAGCTCAGGTTTCCATAAACTATGAACGGGGCTGATTGGGTGACCACTCTCCACCTAAGCATCCTGAAAAGTACTGAAATGGTCAGACCATCTTCCACCCCCAGGAAGGGTGGAATGGGTGTGCTCAAGACCGGGCAACAGCTCTCAGGGCAGCAGCCCCAGAAAGAACAGTAGTGCAACACTCAGCTGTCCCCCAGGAGTGGCAGAGTAGATATGTGCATGAGCCTGCAACCACCCTTAGCCCCAGGGCACACAAAGGGTAGTAACACAGATCCCTCAGGCTCCGCCAGAAGGATTGCTGTGGATCCACACTGCAGGAGTCTGTAGAGTTTGGCACACACAAAAGTGAAGACTGTCCCAGAGGGTTTGCTGAAGAGGTGGACCGTGACCTTTCAGTGATGGGACATGGCCATTTTTATTCTGATCTTCTAAAGAGGTGCAAAAACCATCAGGGGGCAAAAGCCACCCAGAGGACCAGCTTACATTTAGTCCAAGCCCCTGACAAGGGGCAGTGCAACCCCACCCAGGCAAAGACACCTGAGAAGTACCACAGCATCCTTCTCCCAGAAGACAAACTGGAAAAACAGGTACAAACTAGATTATGGATCCCACAAGATTGTAAAACTCCAGCACCAGGGGAAAATACTGTATAGGACTCTAAGGGTTGTTGTTGTTGTTTTTTTTTTTTCCATGATTCATTTATCTTTCAGTCTAAAATTTTCCCTTTTTTTTCTTTTCTCCCATTTCAACTAGTTTATTTTACGAATTCTATGTTTTTAAGCACTTTTTAACTTCTATTTTTTACATCTGCATTATATAGATATACCTTTTATTTTTTTCACTCTATTCAATTTTATTTTTGTGTATATATATATATATATATGCATATATATATTTCTTTACAATTTTGGGATTTAGTGTCTTTTAATATACAGACCAAAATTCACTCAGGAACAAGTGATCACCCTGCTTTGTCCATCCTGTGAGATTATACTCTCTCTCCCCCCACCCTCCCTTTCTTTTTTTTTCTTTTCCTTTTTTGTTCTGTTTTGCTTTTTGTTTCTTTTTCTGTTTTGATTTCCAACTGTTTCAGATTTGTCTAGTATGTATTTTGCTTAGGTTATGGTTGACATTTTTGATTCTGCCTACTCACTCACCCATTCTTCTCTAAGAAAAATGACTGGAAGGAGGAATTCAACACAAAGGAAAGAACCAGAGGTGATGTCCCTGACACAGATCTAATTGATATGAATATAAGTAAAATGTAAGAGATGGAATTCAGGATAACAATTGTGAAGTTATTGGCTGGGCTTGAAAAAAGCATAAAAGACACTAGAGAATGTCTTAGTGCAGAAATAAGATCCAATCAGGCTAAACTTAAAAATATTATAACTGAGATGCATTCTAAATTGGATGCTCTAAGAGCTAGGGGGAATGAAACAGAAGAGAGAGTAGGTGGTTTAGAAGACAGGCTGATGGAAAGGAAGTTGAGAAAAAGAAAGAAAAACAACTAATTGCCTATGAATAAAGGCTTTGAGAAATTAATAATGCTGTGAAATGTATCAAGGTCAGAATTATTGGGGTGCCCATGGATGAAGAAAGAGAGAGGGCCAGAGGTGTATTTGGGTAAGTCATAGCTGAGAACTTCCCTAATTTGGTGAAAGAAACAAACATTCATGTCCAGGAGGCAGAGAAGACTCCTCCCCAAATTAATAAATATAGATCAACACTCTGACATATAATAGTGAAGTTTGCAAATTTTAGAGAAAATGAAAGAATCCTGAGAGCAGCTTGAGAGAAGGGGCTCCTTAGCTACAGAGGGAGGAACATCAGACTAACATCAGACTAACATCAGACCTAACAACAAAAACTGGCAGGCCAGAAAGGGCTGGCATGATATATTCAGGGTACTAAATGAGAGGAACATGCAGCCAAGAATACTTTACCCAGCAAGGCTGTCATTCAGAATGGAAGGAGAGATAAAAAAAACTTCCAGACAGAAACTAAGAGAATATGTGACCGTCAAGCCAGCCCTGCAAGAAATATTAAGTGGGATCCTGTAAGCAAAGAAAGATCTCAAGAGTAACATAGACCAGAAAGAAACAGAGACAACCTACAGAAATGGGGACTTTATAGGCAATACAATGCAAAATTCGTATTTTCAATAGTTAATCCAAATGTAAATGGGCTAAATGTCCCAAATCAAAAGACACAGGGTATCAGCTTGGATGAAAAAGCAAGACCCATCCATATGCTATCCACAAAAGACTAATTTTAGACCTAAAGTCACCTCCAAACTAAAAGTGAGGCAGTGGAGAACAATTTTTCATGCCAATAGACATCAAAAGAAATCCGGGGTAACCATCTTTATATCAGACAGATTTTAAACCAAAGGCTGTAGTAAGAGATGAAAAGAGACACTATTATCATAGTTAAGGTTCTATCAAACAAGAAGACCTAAGAATTATAAATATTTATGCTCCCAACATGGAAGCAGCCAATTATATAAACCAATTAATAAACAAAATAAAGAAACACAGTGATAATAATACATTAATAGTAAGGGACTTCCACACCCCACTCATAGACATAGATCATCTAAGAAGAGGAGCAACAAAGAACCAATGGCCCTGAATGACACACTGGACCAGATGGACTTTATAGATATATATATAGAACATTCCATCCTAAAACAAGAGACTACTCATTCTTCTTGAATGCACATGGTACAGTCTCTAGAATAGACACATTCGGGTCACAAATCAGGTCTCAACCTATACCAAAAGACGGATTATTCCCTGCATATTTCAGACCACAATGCTTTGAAACTTGAACTCAGTCATAAGAGGAATTTTGGAAGGAACTCAAAAATTTGTAGGTTAAAGAGCATCTGACTAAAGAATGAATGGATCAATCAGGAAATTAAAGAAGAATTTTAAAAAATCATGGACACTAATGAGAATGAAAACACATCCATTCAAAACCTTTGGGATATGCAAAGGTAGTCCTAAGAAGGGAGTACACTGCAATACAAACTTCTCTCAAAAAATTAGAAAAACCTCAAATACACAAGCTAACCTTATACCTGAAGTACTTGGAGAAAGAACAACAAATAAAGCCTAAATCAAGCAGAAGAAAAATAATAAGGATTAGAGCAGAAATCAAAGACATAGAAACAAACAAACAAAAAACAACAGATAAAAGAAACTAGAAGGTGGTTCTTAGAAAAAATTAATAAGATCAATAAGCATCTAGTCAGACTTATCCAAAAGAAAAGAGAAAGGACCCAAGCCAATAAAATCATTATTGAAAGGGGAAAGATCACAACAAACACCAAGGAAATACAGATCATTTAAATAACATATTATGAGCAACTATATGGCAAAAAATTAGGAAATCTGGGAGAAATGGATGCATTTCTGGAAACTTATAAAATACCAAAACTGAAACAGGAAAAAATAGAAAATCTGAACAGATCAATAACCAGCAAGAAAATTGAAGCAGTAATCAAAAACTTCCCCCCAAATACGAGTCCATTTCCCTGGGAAAATGGCTTCCCAGGGAAATTATACCAAACATTTAAAGAAGAAATAATACCTCTTCTTCTGAAGCTGTTTTAAAAAACAGAAATGGAAACAAAACTTCCAAACTCATTCTATGAGGCCAGCATTACCTTGATCCCAAAACCAAAGACCCCATCAAAAGGAGAATTACAGACCAATATCCCTGATGAACATGGATGTCAAAATACTCACCAAGATACTAGCCAATAGGATCCAACAGCACAATAAAAGGATTGTTCACCACTACTAAGTGGGATTTATTTCTGGGATACAAGGGAGGCTCAGCTTTCACAAATCAATGTGATAGGTCATATTAATTAAAAAAAAAAGACAAGAACCATACAATCTCCTCATTTGATGCTGAAAAAGCATCTGACAAAATACAGCATCCTTTCTTGATCAAAACTCTTCAGCGTAGGGATAAAGGGAACATACCTAAATATCATAAAAATCATGTATGAAAAGCCTACACTGAATATCATTCTCAATGAAGAAGAACTGAGAGCTTTCCCCTAAGATCAGGAACACACAGGAATGCCCACTCTCATCACTGTTGTTCAACATAGTACTAGAAATCCTAGCCTCAGCAGTCAGAAAACAAAAAGAAATAAAAGGCATTCAAATTGACGAAGTCAAACTCTCATGGTTCATAGATGACGTGATACTTTATGTAGAAAACCCAAAAGACCACTCCCCCAAATTACTAGAACTCATATAGCAATTCAGCAACATGGCAGGATACAAAAATCAATGCACAGTAGTTGCATTTCTATACAATATCAATGAGGCAGAAAAAAAAATTAAGGAATTGATCCCATGTATAATTGCACCAAAACCCATGTGATACCTAGGAATAAACCTAACCAAAGAGGTAAAGGATCTGTAGTACAGAATATTTATGAAAAAAATTGAGGAATACATGAAGAGATGGAAAAAAAATTCCATGCTCATGGATTTGAAGAATAAATGTTTTTAAAATGTCTATGCTACCCAGAGAAGTCTGCACATTCAAAGCAAATTATATCAAAATACTATTGACGTTTTTCACAGAATTGGAACAAACAATCCTAAAATTTGTATGAAACCAGAAAGGCCCCAAATTGGGGAATATTGAAAATGAAAATCAAAACTGGGGGCATCACAATGCCTGACTTTAAGCTATATTATAAAGCTGTGATCCTCAAGACAACATGGTACTGGATCAAAAACAGACATATAGATCAATGGAACAGAATAGGGATCCCAGAAACAAAGCCTCAATTCTATAGTCAACTAATCTTTGACAAAGCAGGAAAGAATATCCAATGGAAAAAAGACAGTCTCTTCAATAAATGGTGCTGGAAAAATTGGACAGCCATATGTAGAAGAATGAAACTGGACCATTCTCTTACACTATACACAAAGATAAACTCAAAGTGGATGAAAGACCTAAATGTGAAACAGAAATCCATCAAAATCCTAAAGGAGAGCACAGAAAGCAACCTTTTTGATCTCAGCCACACCAACTTTCTTGCAAGACATGTCTCTAAAAGTTAGGGAAACAAAAGCCAAATGAGCTATTGGGACCTCCTCAAGATAAAAAGCTTCTACACAGCAAAAGAAACTTAATGGCAGAAGATATTTGCAAACAACATGTAAGATAAAGGGCTGGTATACAAGATCTATAGGAATCTTACCAAACTCAACACTCAAAAAACAAATAGTCTAGTCAAGAAATGGCATAAGACATGAAGAGATATTTCACCAAAGACGACATACAAATGGCCAACAGACAAATGAAAAAATATTCACATCACTTGTAATCAGGGAAATACAAATTAAAAAACACAGTGGGATACCACCTCACACTAGTCATAATGGCTAAAATTAACAAGTCAGGAAACAACAAATGTTGGCAAGGATGTGGAAAAAGGGGAAACCTCTTATACTCTTGGTGGGAATACAAGCTGGTGCAGCCACTCTGCAAAACAGTATGGAGGTTACTTAAGAAGTTAAAAATAGAGCTACTCTATGATCCAGCAATTGCACTACAAAGATACAAATGTAATAATCTGAAGGGGCACATGCAGGCAAATGTTTATAGCAGCGTTGTCCACAATAGCCAAATTATGTAAAGAGCCTGATGTCCATTGACAAATGAATTGATAAAGAAGATGTGAGACACACACACACACACACACACACACACACACACACACACAGGAATATTACTCAGCCATCAAAAATGAAATCTTGCCATTTGCAATGACGTGGATGGAACTAGAGGGTATCATGCTAAGCAAAACAAGTCAATCAGAGAAAAACAATTATCATATGATCTCATACATGGAATATAAGAAACAAAACAGATGAACATAGGGGAAAGGAGGGAAAAATAAGATGAAACCAGAGAGAGGGACAAGCCAATAGAGATTCTTAATCATAGGAAAACAAACTCCCCTTGCTGGAGGGGAGGTGGGTAGGAGGAGAGCAACCAGGTGATGAGCATGAAGGGGGGCACACAATGTAATGAGCACTGCGTGTTATATAAGACTGATGAATCACTGATCTCTACCTCTGAAACTAATAATACACTATATGCTAACTAATTGAATATAAGTTAAAAAAAAAAAAGAAAAGAAAAGAATATAAGACTCTTTGGATAAATGACTGACTTCCCGATGTGACACAGGAATTGTACAAGATGTTAAAGCTGAGATCAAGAAATCTTTCAAAGACTGAAAGAGTCATGTCAAAAAGACTCAGAAGCTAACTGGAACAGGTTCCCATCAGTCAAAGGTGGGGGAGTCAGAGCTTCAGTAAATAACTATAATGGGTTGAAGACAATCAAATAGGTTTAAACATATCAGTCTATAATAACACAAAAATAAATTTTTGAAGAGCATAAGCAGTGGTTACTATTGTTAGGAAACTGAACTCCTATTTTGAAAAGTGATAGAGGAAACAAAACAAATATTTTTCCCATACCTGTAAGATCTCTCCTGTGGGTAACCAAATAGGTGACAAAGGGAAGTTTTACTTTTTTATATGTTCCAGATAACAAATGGTGAAAAAATAATTAGAATATCACCATTTTGCAACCTTAACCAGTTAATTCATCTAGGCGATGATCATCAATGAGAAGAAACAGCCAGAGAAGAATCATTGCGTATTACATCTGAAAACATATATTGTCTAGTTGTCTCTCTTTTGGTGATTCTAAAAACCACTGATGTTTCTTTTCAATTATTTTCTGCTTGTTCCTCCTATTCTATTTTATAATGGGATAGTCCAGGGTTCTGTCTTTGGATTCTGCACATAGACTTGTTCTAGCTCATGATTTTAGATATCGTTTATACTATGATGATTTCCAAATTTATATCTGCAAACCAGTCATCTCTGAGCTAGCATATCCACCCACTTATTCAATGCCAATGCTTGAAGGTTTTACTTTCAAATATCACATATTTGCAATTGTTATAGGTTAAATTTGTCCCCCTCCCCCCAAAATATAGTCCAGTCCTCAGAATATTACTGTCTTGGGAAATAGGGTTGTTGCAGATGCAATTAATCAGGTTAGGATGAGGTCGTACTGGAGTAGAATGTGCTTTTAATTTACTATGACTTTTAATTCAATAAGAAGACTGCCATGTGGAGTCACAGAGATACAGGGAGATTGCCATGTGACCAAGAGGCAGGCATTATGGTTATGCTGCCCCAAACCAAGGAATTCTCAAAAGCAGAAGCTAGAAGAAACAAAGAAGGATCCCACCGAAGCATTGGAATGGCTCAATTGGCACCTTGGTTTCAGAATTGTAGCCTCTACAGCTGTAGGAGAATGCATTTCTGTTGTTTTAAGCCATCTAATTTTTGCGATTTATCACAACAGTCTTGAAAAAAAAAAATACAAGTTTCTCATTTTCCACCTTGCCCAAACCTGCTCCTCATTTGGTCTTCTTCAACTTGGTGACTCCTCCTCCCTCTGTCAAGGTGTTTGGAACCAAAGACCAGAGACTCCTCTGTCTCACATTCTCCATATTTGAACCAACAACAGATCTTGTAACCTTTAAAATATATTCAGAATATGACCATTTTATACCACCTCTTTTTTCTTCACTCAGTTCCAAATCACTGTCATCATTTTTCTGTATTATTGAAATAGCTTCCTAATTGGTCTACCTCCATCTTTCACCCTCTGCTGTGGATTCCAAATGTGTCAGTCTGAATGACTGTTTTAAAGCAAAGTCAGAGCATGTCTCTCATCACTTAAGATTTTCCAGTGGCTTTCCACATTAGACAGAATTAAAGCTACAGTCCATTGTGTGGTCAGGCTGAATCTTCATGATCTACTTTTTTTTTTTTTCTTCCCCACTTCCCACAACTTCCCAAATCTCTTTGACCTCACCTCCTACCAACTTTGCCCCCACTCCAAATACATGTCACAAAGCCCATTTGCTTGCTCTTATCTATGCCTAAAATGTTCTTCCTACAGATATCCCATAATTCACATAATCTCCCTCTCTTTAAATATCTTAACACGAAGATCTTCCCTGACCTCCTTACTTACTTTTATAACAACCTCAATCTTTATTCTCCTCTTATGCTTACTTATCTCCAACTGGTATAATATAAAATTTATTTGTTTGCTTATTATTTGCTGTCTACCACTAAAATGTATACTGCATTAAAACACGTTTTAGTCCTTTATTCACTGCTGTATCTAAGATCTAAAAAAAGGTCTAGAACAAAATAGGTGTTTCATAGACACTCGTATAAATTAATGATCACAGGGAGAAATACTATTAGTTAATTTGAGCAAAGAAGCTATTTTTTTTTTAGGATTTTTTTTTTTTATTTATTTATCAGAGAGAGAGGGGAGAGAGCGAGCACAGGCACACAGAATGGCAGGCAGAGGCAGAGGGAGAAGCAGGCTCCCTGCCGAGCAAGGAGCCCGATGTGGGACTCGATCCCAGGACACTGGGATCATGACCTGAGCCGAAGGCAGCCGCTTAACCAACTGAGCCACCCAGGCGTCCCAGCAAAGAAGCTATTTAAAAAGACAATTTATATATAATATATTCTTATGAAATAAGCATTTTAGCTATAGATGACATATTTCTTCATTAAAGTATATCTATCAAGACCAGTTTTTGGAATTAAACAGTGTGATTTACCTTCTTAAAGGTATATTACTCCATTTTTTAGTAATGTGAAAAAAAAACTAGAGGGAACTTCATTTCAAATGATATTTGGAAGCCATGAGTGGGGAGCTTTCATGTGCCACTGCTAAGTAACAACTTGCAAAGTACAAGAGGAAGGATTACCACTTGGTCCATATCGGCAAGCTGTCCTTGTCTGCAGCCAATGAGAAGCTGCCACTACTTCGACCTAATTTTTCTCCAATGAACTTTTGTACAAGACAACTCTTCTCAACTTCCTCCTTTCTTCTACAAAAGGATGCCCTCCTTTGTTTTTTCAACTTTCCTATTGTTTTGCCATAGTTTGCATGTCCAGAATTGCAATTTTTCTGCTCTTCCCAAATATACTCATTTGCTATGAGATAACTTTTATTGCTTAATTTTTAAAGTCAACAATAGTAAGATACAAATATTTCATTATCTTACCTTTCTTTTCAATGGTGCAATTTAGTAATGATGCCAGAGTACTTGTCAAAGAATGCTAACAAAATTAAATTTCCTTTTCTTAAAATAATCCATTACAAATATATGACTATTATCAATGATAATTCTTTTATTCATGTACTTTCTTTGTCTAAATTGTATTGAAAAATTGAAACATAAGCAACAATGAACCCTCAGCTCACAAATAATCTATCTGTTAATTTAAAATTAGATATTTCTGTTCAGTTAGCGTAGCTTACTTTTCCTGACCATGGAAGTACATTAAATAATAATATCTGATTACCAACAACTTGCATTCTTATGAAATGCTGAGTTTTCATGCAGAGTAGATGTCTATTGTATTTTACTGCCAAAATAACATGTTTCAAATACTAAAACAGCAGGGGAATACTGGCTGAGCTATTAATAAAACACACCAGCTTTTAGCTGGCAAAGCAGCCTTCTTTCCATCAAACATGTCTCAGCCTTTAATAAAGAAACTCAAATGGTGTAGGTGAAAAATTACTTTTCTCACCCGGTCATCTGTCTGTCATGTATTATTCAGGTCACCAATGTTTGTCCTGAACTGTATCATTCTGTGGTTGTGTCAGGTATGAGGTATGTTCAGTGTAATTCCATCAGACTTTGTGAAGTTGATTAGAACAGATCACCTTTCGGCATGGGCACAAGTTATCTCAGCAGATTGAGTGAAAAAGACTTATTTATCTTTGCCTTATAATAAAGAAAGAGATGAGCAAATGTATCCATTGACTTTAAAAGAGTCACATATTTGGTGTGAAAACAAACTATAGTCAGTAATTCTATTGAAAATACTATAGTGCATGGATGTTTCTTCAGGGGAAAAAAAAATTGATGCTGGAGTCAACATTTAATAGCATGAAATATTTAGCCAAAGCACATGCATTTTATTATGTCCTTAAAATGGTAAATATTTGTTCCACAACAACATGATAGAATGTAATAAAATATGCCAAATGTTTGATGACTTTCATTGACTTTTTCCAAGCATTCTTTTTACAAAATAATTTGTATTTCAATTTTACAGAAAATAATCCTTAAAGTTTATCCAATAATGATATTAGTATGTCGTAATGAAATCATAGGCTATTTTACTACAGACATTCTAAAATACTTAGCAACTCAAAATAGGTTTCCATTAACAAAATGGTATGTGAGTTAGGTGTAAAGAAACCCAAGATTATGTTTGATACGTCCTGCAGTCCTGAGGTTCCTCATCTGGTCAATAACTGAGTTGTACTCATGGATCCCCAAGGTCGGGAGGGAGCCAAGTGATGCATATTGACCACATAGTATAACTAGGTATATATTTAGATTTGAACTCTGCTACTTATTGGATTCATGGTTTTAGATACATTTCTAAAAATGATAAGAAGAGAATATATGAGAGCATATCTAGCACATAGGAATGTGTATACATTGATATGTGTGTGTACACACACACACACACTCATATATACATAATGTTTAAGCATTGTCTCATCCTTAAAATGATTTAAGATAGTATAAGGTAGAAATCAGTTTACATTCCTTATTCTCACATATTCCAATTATCGATTTTAAGAACTCCTAAAATAATTTTTGGAACTATAAAACATTGTCACTAAAGCTAAACTAGAAGCTTCAGTAATTTTGTAAAAAAAAAAATAAAATAAAAAAGGAATCACTCTATATAGAAAGCAAAAATACATTTTTGTGAGATTTCTGGGGGATTATTTGATTTTCCTTTTTTCATATATGTTATCTAGAGTGGCCAGGAGATACTCTGGAAAACAAAGTTAATTTCTACTAAGTTGTTTTTCATCCCCTGCTGTCTAGGACGTGTTTTGAAATAGAAACCTTAGAAACTGCCTTAACCCTTCTACATCACTGTTATATATTTTGTTGTAACTTGTTTTGTGTAAAAAGAATACTTACCTTTTTCTTACCCTGTAAACCAATAAATTTCCTTCAGCTGAATGCAATAACTTGAAACAACAAGTATTTATTTATTAAGCTTCCAGGATGTGACCAATTTTTGCTGGGTTGTGGAGCATATTTAACAGGTAAAGTCCCACAGAGCAAAATGTGTTTTTGAGTAGATGAACAGGAAGGCTTCCATGTACAGAGCATGCTGAGGACCATCCAGAACAAGTCTAAATCAAGTGCTAATACCTCATAGCGCAACTTTAAGCTACCAGAGAAATTCTGAGACAGGGAAATATTGAAGAGGATTAATTTTATGTAAAAATATTTAGATTTAAAGAGAGGTACTAGAAAGACAAACTAAATGTTTAATCACCTTACTTTACATTCTAAGATTCATAATTTTACATATTTTTAAACTGGTTGAGATCATATATGTAGAGGCTGCTTTGGACAGCAGGCTGGAGCAATAGAATGTAGAAAGGGTCCACAGGGACCCCTGGCTGAATACACAGATAGGCACATCAATCCAAGGACCCTGGGATCATGACCTAAGCCAAAGACAGAGGCTTGACTGTTTAGGGGTGCCCCTAAACAATATATTTCTAAATAATGCATCACTAAAAAAGAGATTATAATGTACAGTAGAAAATATTTTGATTAAATGATAATGAAATTAAAATAGCTAAAATGCAGGTAAAACTGTGATTTGATATATATAACTTTAAATGCATATAAGAAGAAAAGAATAAAGGCTAAAAATCAATGATCTATGCTTACTTAAATGGAGTAGTAAGAGGAGAGTAAAATAATACCAAACTAACAAAAAAGTAAATATTAAAGGTAAAATCAAAAGGATATACTGTGTCCATTAATTAAACAACCAGCAGTGTAAAAATGTCAACTCTCCTCAAACTTATCTACATACTCAATGCAATCTTGAATCCAAAACTATTTGTGTGTGTATGTGTGTGTGGGGGGGCGATTAACAAGCTGACCCTGCATTTTACATGAAAAGGCAAAGGATCAAGCATAGCTTTAAGTGGGACGTATAACACTCAAGGATTTCCCTGACTGGATATCAACACTCATTAAAAATATAAACTTGGGGCACCTGGGTGGCTCCATGGGTTAAGCCTCTCAGGTCATGATCTCAGGGTCCTGGGATCAAGCCTTACATCGGGCTCTCTGCTCGGCAGGGAGCTTGCTTCCCCCTCTCTCTTTGCCTGCCTCGTTGCCTACTTATGATCTCTCTCTCTGTCAAATAAATAAAGTCTTTAAAAAAAAAGAGAGATTCTTTCTCTCTCCCTTAAAATATATAACCGTGCTGAGGCAACTGAATATCTATCCATCTGGAAATAGGCTTTTACCTCATACCATATAAAAGAATCAGCTTCCCTTGGTTTGTAGCTCTATAAGTAATAGGCAATACAATGAAACTCCCAGAACATAATATAAAAGATTATGTTCATAGCCTTTGGGTGAAAAAACATTTTTTTAAATGGGACAAAATTTAGAAATCATAAAAGAAAACATTTTAAATTGAATGGACATTAAGGCTTCTCTTCATCAAAAGACACCATTAAGAATTGAAGAATTGAAATTGAAGAATTGAAAATTTTCTGTCACCATTCCATGGTAATAGAAAAACAAAAAACCCTCAAAACCTATAATGGCAAAAGCTTATATATCTAGAATACATAAAGAAAGATAAGTCAATAATAGACAGAAAGCTCATTGGAAAAAGTGGACAAGCATGTTGAACGATTTCACAAAAAAGGGTGTCCGTTCAGACAATACAGACATAGTTCACCCTCAGTAGTACTTAAGAAAAATACAGATTAAAATCATAATGAGAAATCAATGCAAATCTAGCAGACTAGCTAAAACTAAAAAACTAACAATTCTAAATGCTGACTAGATATAGAATAATGGAAACTCTGCTTTAGGACAAAGTATATGTGACTTTGGAAACCTGTTTGGCATTATCTACAAAAGCTCTTCAGAACTCACTTTCTTGTGCTCTAGTTTTAGTTTATCTTGTGTCTCCCAGGGAAGCACAAAATTAGTGTCTTTCCTAAACGTATGTATACAAATTCATCATGTTCGCAGTTGAACCTAAATAAGCAAAGACCTTCCTATGCCTGTGTTTGGGATAAAACAGAGGAAAGATCATAGTATAATCACAAAAAAAGATTAGCACCCCTCTTCTACCTGGTGTGACTTCTTATCCTTTACCTGTGAAAGCTTGCTTTCATCCATATGTGTTCTAGACAGAAATTAAAATAAACGGTCACTGAATTGTCCTTGCTTTCTGAACAATATCTGATCCAGAATTGGCCCTGGCTTCCTTAAATTTGCCTTACAATTAACCAACATTTGTCCAAACCCTTTATGAAGCCTCATAACAATCTTACCTTCCTTTGAAGTGCTTTCTCTCTTGCTAAATATGAGCTGAATAAAGTACCTTTTAAACAACAGGTATATTTCTAGTGGTCTTTGGGTGGTGAGCATTAACAAGCCATAAGACTGATTCATTCAGTTAATCATCCAATCGTATGTTTTTAATATTTATTTATTTATTTTTCTTAAATAAGTTAATATTTATTCCACTTGGCTTTGCCTCCCACCCCCGCTTCCATCCCCTTAAGAAGCCAAATGTCCCGTATCATATTATTGCAACGTTTAACCTGAATTTATGAAAGAAAGAGCCACGAGACGCAGGGGGTCGGCGGACACCTCAGCCCGGGCCCAGGTGGGGCTGCCGGCCGTGCAGGGACCCCACTGCCCCATGACGCGGGCATTTCTGGAACACCCGAAGGCAGAACCGTGGGGCGTCAGAGACGGTGACAAGGAGTGGGGACAGACAGGTGAGAACTCAGACTGAGTGACAGTGAGCGTGGCTGTGGCGGCCCCGGGGACCAAGCTGCCACCCAGACGGCACAGGCGGCCCCAAGCACGTGTTCCCTAGAAAAGGAAGTGGGTGTGAGAACGGGGCGCTGCCTGGCAGCACAGCCCTGCCCGGGGCTGCCACCCCGCCTGGTGCACACCGGCCCTGCTGCTCAGACCTGTGTGGCACCATGCCCTGAGCTACACAGGCCTGTCTACACTGTCTCCGGGGGTGGGAGTGGCTGGGGGAGACCCAGCTTTCTTTGGGGGACTCTGGAGGACTTTGAGGTGCAACCCCCATTCCTTCTCTGGAGGCTCTGTTTTGTGGGGTTCAGGAGGCACCGTAGCCCCTGAGAAGGAAGCCCTGGATTCTGGGGCCACATTGTGGCCACCGTCCAAAAACAGGCCTCCGCCAGGGCCCCCCACGTCCAGCGGCTCGAAGACGAAGTTGGGGACGGTCAGGTGTTCCACGCGGCAGGCGGCCTGGGCCCGCCGCTCCCCCTTGGCACCAGGGTCCACCCCTGCCCCCTCCATGGGCTCCAGAGAGTCCCTGTGCAGCACGACCTCACAGGACGGGGTTTGCCGCTGCAGAGTGGTGCTGCTGCCCTCGGCTGGGGGGGGCCGTGCCGTGCCCTCATCCTCCACAGGGGGGTCCACGGAGATGCAGGGGGGGCTCATCTTCTTCTTTCTGCGTGCCCCCAAGGCTGGCTCGGCCTCCGGTGCCCTAGACTTCACCTCCCGAGCCTCTGGGGGCCCGTCCCCGCCCCCCTGCTCCCCAGAGGCCCGCCTCTGCTCATCCGCCTGGCTCGGCTGTTCCAGGAAGCCCTGGGCGTCCATGCCGTAGAGCCCACACAGGTCCGGTTCTCTGCCTCCCCCTCCGCGGGCAGTGGGCTAGGCTGAGGGGCTCCGGGCCGAGCTGGTGATGTGGCTGACCTCCTCGTCAGCAGGATTTGGGGTCTCGGCCTCCTCCCCTCCTGGGGCCAGCGGCCTACTGGAGACGCAGCACTGTCCAAATGTGTGTTTGCGCGTGCGGTTGCTGCCTGGCCGCGGGGACCGGGGTGGGGACCGTAGGGAGGGCCCCAGGGGTGCCTGCCTCACGGGGGTCTTCCAGTTTTTAATATTTAAATTTTAGTTTGAGCTATAACTTTTTCCAAAATTTTTTGAAAAAAAAATCAAATCTATATAAAATTTGCAAGAACAACTGAATGAAGACTATATATGCACCAACTGAATTCGTTGATTCCAAACATTTATGGTTCAATTAGGAAATTTGTTAAAATAAACAAATGAAACAAAATGAGAAATTGTATCTGTTGTTAAGGCAAGAATGAAAAGGAAATTTCCATTGCTGGCATCCAAGCTTCCAAACATCTGCAACATATAGTAAAAGACTCTACATTTTCATTATGCTTTGACTCAAAATTTCTAATTCCTAGATTCTATCCTGAGGAAATCATTGATAGTTTTCAGTACCTTAATCTTATTAATTTAATGTATGTATGTATGTATGTATGTATGTACATATGTATTTTTGGATACTGCATTTTACAAAATGGGAGAGAAAAGAACGAAAGTAAAACCTGATTCCTTTTGGAAGTTTTTTTTTGGGGTTTTGGGGGAGAATTTTCCCAAAATGCTGTGGAGACTTGGAAATTTCTTTCCAAATATATTAACAGTGAACTGTTCTTAAAGATTTGTCTCTTTAGTTTAAAATCATCATAGGTAGCAATACAGATAACTGTGATTTTTGTTTGTTGTTTTAATTAAGCAAATTCATTTGCTCCATAACTTATCACATTTAGTTTCTTGACCATCTTACGTGGGTAAAATGGTTGGCCAGCTTTTCTTTTTTCTTTGTTTGTATAAAGAAGACCATAAAAAAAAAAACACTAACAAAGAAATGAACTGAAACACACTTATTTTGTAATTTTTAAGACACAGTTTTCTAATTGATGGCTTGCTTACTTGACAGACTCTGCAAAATGCATTAATTTTTGGGTGTGTATGCTAAATAGCATTCCTATGACTCAAATGTGATAAGAGCAAAAAATCCACATAAAAACCAAACAGAACACTGGATGAATCCATTTCATACATGTGGATTTTATTTACTGTTCCCTAATGGGCAAGGTTGTTCAAGCACAGAAAAGCCTATTTCTTACTTCTTTACAGGAAAATGAGAAAGACTGATCCTCTTCAGTGTACTTCTCAATTCAGAATCATGTTGGGTTAACAGGGTGACCATTTCCAGGCCAACTGTCAGTCTGGGGCATTTGAAACTTCAGGCAGAGAGGGTCAATGTTAGCTTGTTAAGCCCTCCCTACAGTCTATGAGGGTAGTTGCTTTAGTTACTGAGCCTGAAAACCTTTACAGTATTCTACTTTCATTTAAAAAAAAAAAGTTTCTCTACATTCCTTCTTAATATCAGTGCCCTAACAGCATGCATCGCTATAACTCTGATTAGATGTAGTAACCTCTCTTTCCTGGTGCCAACCAATTGACCTCCAAATAGCAAAGGGAGATCTGAAAAATAATCCCCTTCAAGTTCTCACTCCTCTGGTTGCCTTAACTTCTTTTCTAAGCTGAAAGTCAAAATGAAAGGTCAAAACTAGATATAAGGTATATTAATGAAATACAGCATGCGTTCAACTTAACTATATTGCTTGAGGTAAAAAGAGATGTTAAAACGTTGTCTTATCTAAATAGGGGGTGGAAGAGGACCTTCAAGAAGAAATAGAGATCTGAAATATTTCTGGACACTTTTGACAAAGTTGGTTAAATATCAAGCAATACTTTCTAAAAGGCACATATTAATCTCTCTCTTTAAATACCTAAGATAATTAATTATACTTTAAGTTTCATGTTTAGCATGACTAAAAGCTGGTATATACTCGATTAAGAATCCCATTTATTGGGTGCCTGGGTGGCTCAGTGGGTTAAAGCCTCTGCCTTCGGCTCAGGTCATGATCCCAGGGTCCTGGGATGGAGCCCCACATCGGGCTCTCTGCTCTGTGGGGAGCCTGCTTCCTCCTTTCTCTCTGCCTGCCTCTCTGCCTACTTGTGATCTCGGTCTGTTAAGTAAATAAATAAAAATCTTTAAAAAAAAAAATGAATCCCATTTATTTAGGGACACTTGGGTGGCTCAGTTGATTAAGCTTCAGCTTTCAGCTTCGGCTCAGGTCATGATCTTATGGCCATGGGATCAAGGCCAGTGTTCGGCTCTGTGCTCCACGTGGAGTCTTCTTGAGATTTTTCTCTCCTTCTCTTTTTGCCCTTCCCTTTTGTTCCCCCTCTCTCTCTATCTGAAATTAACAAATCTTTTAAAAAATCATATTAATTTAAATTTTGACAGGGGATAACTGTACTTAAGATATGTTTGTGGCTTCAAGTATGTAACCAGAAATATCTTTCTCTTAAAAATTTGTTTCTTGATACTGCTTTCTGGGCCTAATACGCTTACCTGCAAGACTTTTTATTCCTTACTACACCAGGAACACATGAGTAGATTGAAGAATGGCACTATGGAGCCATGACAAGCCTCTCAAACAGCCCCCGCTGACATGAATGATGAGGGCCATTTCAGGGAGCTCGGAGGTGAGAGAGAGAAACCTGAAGGGTTTGATATTTAGTGAAATGCTTAGAAGTTTGGATGTCAGTCTTCCTTTATTAGAGCTTTTAAACTTTTTCAAACAGATCTAGGATGAAAATTTCTGATAAAAATGATCTGCAATATTATTGTGGCTTTTAACTTTGTCCTTTTAAAGTGAATCAAAAAATGAATAATTCTTCATAAAAAAACTTTAAGTAAAATTTAGTATTCAAAGACTAGACAAACTAAAACCTAAGAACATAGCTTTAATTTTTGATAGTTTGTTCTTTTGTAGGTAGTTAAAAAACATTTAAGTTGATGTAATCAACAACATATGTACATAAATATTGCATTAGAACATAAGCAATAATCGACACATACTTAAATGATATTCATCATAAGTGATATTCATAATTAAAATTGAATCCCATAAATATTCATCCAATGGAAAACATTAACCAGAGCAGACCAAAATTTATGCAGTCTTAGCTTATCAATACTACTTCTAATAATGTTAAAAGTTGCTTTTAGTATTGTCAAAAGTAATTATGACTCTTGAATCATTTAAATATGTATCAGGGAGTAGTCTATTTTGTATGATGATTTCCACCATTTCTCTGCCAAAGGAGCTGCCTCTGTATACATTTTTTCTGATAGTGATATTTTCCCCTAAGAATTATATATTTAGAGGTTATCTTATATATATTGCTATCCTTTAAAAAGTTTTGAGCAACTAATTAGACATTTTCTTGAGATAGAATGAGGGCCACGACTACAATACAATAGGTGTGTGGGGGTGACAGGGGCAGATTCCAGAGATAACATCTATTGGTGGGACTAAAGTTCCAATTGCATGGAAATGTCTAAAAATGGGGGTGTAGTCAAGAATGACTGAATTATCTGGTTTAGATAACCAGTGGAGGATGACAAAGTTTATGTGGAAAGAAATTCAGGATGATTCACAAGTCTCAGAAAAAACATACCAAAGTTTGATTGGGATATGAATTTGAAACATTGAAAAATCACTGAAGTAGAGATGTGCAAAATCTGAATGGACACTTGAAAGTAAAGACCAAATGAAGGTAAGGGGTGAAGCCATAGATTAGGACTCTAAAATCAGAAACAATAATGAAATGCTTAGAAATACCCAACATAAATCCTGTTGAAATCATGGCAATACAAAAAAAAAAAAAAAAAAAAGCCAAGAAAAAAATCATTAAGTGGGAAAATAATTATTTTGAGTGTAGAACTCAGATTCCAATGGATGATGCAGATGAATGAGGAAGAGAAGAAACCTAATTCATCAAAAATATGGTAAGAGCAAGAATAGTCTAGACACGTGTTCCACCAAGGGGATCCTCCTAGAGTATAGGAACAGATCTTATATGTTGAATCCTAGGGATCTGTCACTTTAAAGACATTTCCGAAATATGAATAGAGGGATATGAGTAGAGGGATGGATTGTTGAAGAAAAATATCAAGATTCTGATTATTTAACAATGTCACATAATATACAGAATCAAAATACCTCTCTATACCTTTAAAATGGGTCATTAGCAAAGAAATCTTTGACACAAGAGATACCCTTGACTGGTGGGAACAGAAGTCAGCTTGCAGAATACTGTGTTAGTTATTAAATTCTCTGGACAGTATTTGTGAATTGGAAGAAAGAAATCTGAGCTGCTTTTATCTACCATTAATAAAGATATATATGATGTAACAGATCTTCAGTGTACGCAGTCTATTGCTATTGCTTAAGGTAATTAAAGTAGTGATTTCTATTTTGCCTTCAGGTTTAGGAGATCAATTTATGGATAGGGTAAGAAAGATACAATGAGTCTCTAGGTATTTCCTCCCTGATTATTTTTTCCCCCTGCCAGGCTTAGAGTTGAAACAGGGCCTCCATCTCGACCCATCTTCAGACCAAGCTTTCCATGGGAGTAAAGATAAATCCACTCCCACCTGAATGTAATTATCTGCATTGCCTGTGTGTACATCAGACTGTGTGTGAGATAATTGAGGCATGGCGGGAAAAGGAATGGGTTTAGAAACAAAGAATTAGGTCCTTGCCTGGGAACCTTTGGGCAGGAAATATCACCCATTTTATTTTCATTGTTTTTAATCTACATAATGAGAGAATTGGGCTAGGCTACTCTAAATTTCCTATAAACTTTTACATTCTAGGATTCTATGGGAAATAGCAAATTACTTTTTATGGTTGTTCCTGTAACTATATTCATTATGTAGTCCTAGGATCTTGGGTATAAAAACTTGTGGGGAACATAATATGCATAGGGAATATTTATTTTTCTAACTTGATAAAAGTTTGGTAACAATGTTCCAAACCTTTTGAGAAGTCAAAGCCATTCTAAAGATTTAATATATTTTCATGATATTTTAAGAAGATACATACATATTTGTCTCCAAATATTATATATGCTCCTGAGTGGATCGTCAACTATATACACACTTCCCTATTTCTTCATCTGTCAGATTATGGAGTGGGAGAGTGAATGTGAAGCAGCACCCAAGGGGATAGATGACTTCAATTTTCTCCTTTCGATTTAATGACTTTTGCTTCTATTATGTCAGCCATTTTTTCCCTCTACATTGTCATTAAATTCTCCTTAAAACTTTTAGCTATTTTGACCTTTTAGATCATGTGGATGCAATTACCCAAACTGTGCATGAGGCTACCTCACTGTCTCTCTCACTGAAAAGAATGCATATCAACACCGGAAAAATAAAAAGTTCCTTAAATAGGAAACATTGCTTTTGTGCCAATTGCCTTGGTCTTTTAAAGATTAACATTTAAGGGGAAGGAAATGTTTTAAGTGAGAACACTGAACAGGTTTTATTGTAATTAGTTTCTATATTCAGATTAATTCATGGGTTCATTGTCAACTACAGAAATGCCCAGGCTAGATAAGGTAATCCATCCCTCAGGGGAAAGAATTAATTCAAAGTGTCATGGATATGAACACAGAAAACACACGGAGAAAAATAATTCAGTGTGATGGGGGAAGGGTAAGAGAGAGAAAAGGGTTTATCTTTAGTCTCCTTTATTTTGATCCTGGAATGCCTTTGTATTATTCACCTACATGTTTGAGAGACTATTGTATTTGTTGTTTGTTTTAAAATCATTGTTCTTCAGCCATTTTCATTAGTGTAAGTCACTTGGGAAAGCAAGTCTCTGTGATGGAGGAGGAGGAAGTTTATCCTTTTTTATTTTAATCTTGGAATAGGTTTATATTTTTATCTATATATTTGGGAGTCCTTTTTTTTTTTTTTTCCTTTTTAGACATGTATTCTTTACCCATTTTTGATCAAATGTAAAACATGTAGGGGAAAGATAAGAGGGGTAGAGGGAAGGGAAGCATCTATCTTCTTTTAACCCTGGAATATCCTTATATTTTTGCCTTTATGTCTGGGAGGCTATTATTTTTTAATCACCCCCCTTTTATTTCACATTTGATCAAATGAAAAACATTGCTTTTTTGATTTCTGCTTCTGTTGAGCCAAAAATAATTAAAAAGCAATTCCATTCCTTGGAGAAATAGAGTCTGCTTTTACAGCACATCCTGTGGCCTAAAACAAGCGAAATAATGTGCTACGACCAGAGACAATTCGAGTGGTGCTTAGAAAGATGTTCATCTTCACAATCTATTATTTCTTTTCAAGCAACTATCTTTTCACCACACACATCCTGACAGCCTAATGAGTATGATTTTTTTTTACGCTGTTTTCTTCTTTCTGCTTAGTCTAAAGAACCAATGAGTCCTGTGCCAAGACTGCTGATTGAGAAGTCACTGCCCTCACACTTATTTGGATGAGTATGAAAAAATTGAACTTGTTTGTTTTACTACTTCTGCATCGTCCACTTGTGTTGACTTTGAGATTTGCAGCATTTGTTCTCAGCATGGGTTTAGAATCTTTAGCAGAGCAGTTGAGAGTTGCCTGGTACCAGACAGAAATCACTAGCTCTTTGGAACAAAGCACCTGAGTCTCTAAAGGTACAAATTGAGCTCACATGTCTTGTCAGTAACCTTTAATTGTCTTAAGTATTGGTAAAAACACTGGAAATTTTACTTAGAACTGAACAAAATAACTAGAAATCTTAGACATTTTTTCCTGGTTTGTAATATTTTTAAAATCATTATTCCCAGTGTGTGTCTTTGTCATCAGTATATACTCCCGCCAGAGATTTGTGTGTATGTGTGTCTTAAAAAGGACCAAACCATGCTCTTCTGAGTCTTCCTTAGAGTCAAATTTGCATATTTGGAATTCAATCATCTCGTTTGCTGCAGGTTTCCAAATTCAGATTTACTTAATTGGAAATTAATCGGAGTGACAGTCTCTGGACAGGACCATTTTCTCCAAACTAAATGAAAATATGGTTTTGTGTTTGCACTTTACTTAAGTTTATTTTTTATATTTAAAAATATAAATTTTTAAATTTCTATTTGTGTCTGTACCTGCAGCCTCTTCTCATCATTCCATTTGTTTGTTTGGTTGGTTGTTGTTGTTATTTTTTTTAATAAACTTAATAGAACCTGGTAATTTGGATGAAATTTTAGGTGATAAATAGTGATATGAAAATGGTTAAATTGCAGACTCTACAGGAGTTTTTCCCTTTCTTATTAGACTTACCATAAACACAATAAATATATTTATATTATGCAAATACTATGCCCTAAGATGCACACCACCAATAGCCAGGTGCTTTTAAATTTGCTTTTTATACAGGGTTATGATGATAGAACAAAAAAATTTTGCATGTGAAAACAATTCAGAAGAAATTTCAAAAATTTATCTTTAAATGGTCTTTCTTTCATTTTAATAGGTACTAATTCCTTAGCTTTGAAAGTAAAAAAAAAAAATAAATAAAGATTTTATTTATTCGACAGAGAGAGACACAATGAGAGAGGGAACACAAGTAGGGGGAGTGGGAGAGGGAGAAGCAGGCTTCCTGCGGAGCATGGAGCCTGATGTGGGGCTCCATTCCAGGACCCCCCGCAATCATGACCTGAGTAGAAGGCAGCTGCTTAACAACTAAGCTACCTAGGCACCCCAAAAGTAAAATTTCTTTAGACAAAATCTTTTGTCACTCAAATGTTTTGAGATATACCTTGAAGTTTAAAAGAAAAATATTGGCTCAAACAACTTTCATCTTTCATCTTCTAGGATCTGCTTTTCAGACCTCCTATCCATATCCCTATCCCTTATAGTTATGAAGTGTATGTACCAAGCCTCTAGAAATTAGTGTGTTAAACTGAACCAACTTGATGGAAGTAACTACCCATAGAGTTTGCTTCAAAACAAAGGCATTGTTTAGAATAGCAAAATTATAAGCCTACTTAGGCATGTTGTAAAGCAGTTTGAAAACTAACTCAGAGCAAGTTTTGTGGATGTAATTGTAGGGCTTAAGTCACATTCTGCTTTAAAATGTTGTGGGTATTAAGGAAGACACGTGTTGTGATGAACACTGGGTATTATACACAACTAATGAATCGTTGAACACTGCATCAAAAACTAATGATGTACTATATGTTGGCTAACTGAACACAATAATAAAAAAAGTGACAAATACAGATGAATATTTTTAAAGATTTAATTTATTTATTTGTGTGTGTGTGAGAGAGAGAGTGCAAATGAGCAGGCGGAGTGACAGGCAGAAGGAGAAGCAGGGTTTCTGCTGAGCAGGGAGCCCCGCATACGGCTTGGGCCCAGGACCATGGGATCATGATCTACGCTGAAGGCAGACGCTTATCTGGCTGGGCCACCCAAGCCTCCCCAAAGTTAATTTTTTTTTTTTTAAAGCAAAACTGCTTTGCACTTAATCCTGTTCCTGTATGTGCACAAACATGTTTGGATAAATCTCAAAATAAATTCTCTAAAATCCTGTTCATCCCTTCAGTATATTGATGCTGCTAAACTGTGATCTTTGTAAAAATTTGGTTGATGATTTTATAGTTAGATTATGCCTCTTGATTGTATTCCCAATAAATCATATATATAGAACTCTGTAGAGACTATGAAACCACCTTTTGAGTTTAAAATGGGTATCAAAAATCCTTAATTCCATTCTTGGCAAATGTATTGTTGACTTCCCCCATAACCTCATTTTACTTAATTTACATAGAATTAGCTTAATTACTTTGGTGTGCCTATGGAAATAAAAGCACTTGCATACTTCATGGGGGTGCCATGTAATTAATGTATTGAAATGTGGATTAAATAATACTGGAGTGGTTCCAGTAACTGAAGTGCTTATATAATGGTTATTTTGCCCTGTATGTATGCACAAATACACTCTCAGGGGATACATCAGGACTCATTAGAGGCTGTTTAAAAGCTCTCTTTGGTACCCAAAGAATTCATGAGAGGAATTGAGTATCCTGGGTTGACATCTATAGCAGATGTACGTTGACTGTGATCCCCTGAACTCTTAATAGCTTGTAAAATTCAGAAGTGCTTCAACATCTTGTGGATTAAAATCAAACAACACACAGTGTTGAGTGGACTTTCTACCATATAAAATGCATATTGAAGGAAAAAATGGTTTATTTTGCAATGTTATTCTAATTAAATAAGTACTAATGACAGTAATCCAAAGACAATAATGTAACACTTGACTAGCCTCAAAGTCTGTTTAACAAACTTATTAACAGAGGAATTGGTAGATGAAGATTGTATCAGTTGTGGAGAACAAAAGAAGCCTCCACTTTGAGGAAGAAACCTCAGGAATGCTTTTAAGGTACACTTTGCTCTTTGGAAAAGAGAGAGATTAACACATTTCCTGCTAAATGCAACTGCTTTCATTTAAAAATAATTAGAAAGGAAAGCAAGAAACAATCATTGTAGTGTTATTTGACACAGCTGAATAATGGTATGCACTAGTTAAAAACTCTTTGGCAGCATAAAAAGCCACTGGATTTTGGAGTGAGATATTTGAATTTGAGATTCAACTCAGTTTTCTCCTCCCTGACTAACAGATAAGAAATTTAACTTGTTTGCACTATTGTTTCCTTAACCATTAAATGGAGGGGATAATATTATAAAAACAGGGCTATTCTAAGAGTTAATATAGTGTTTGAAAAATTTTGCATAAGCCATAATACATATTTAACACATGATCATTTTGTTATTAAAAACTCAAGACACATTGGAATCCTGCACATTCGTCTGGTGGAAATTCCATTTATTACTTAGAAAAATGCTTCAGAATATTATTTTCTTATGTTTGGAATCATATGATATAGATAAAAGCAACAACTCAAGTAATTGGGAATCTTCATTTTACAAATGAGGCTAACTCATTTGCTTTAGGTCACATAGATATTTCGTGACCAAGCAAGACTGGAATGAACATCTTTTGACTTCCTGTCCAAAGTTAATTTTCTGCAGCTGACATTCAAGAAGTGATGGTTATTCGGTCAGTTCTCTGAAGGAGCTTTGTCTTCAGAGTTTGAGAAGTCTTGATGAGTTTTTTGCAAAAATAACAAAGCTAAAAGCATAAAATATGTCTTTAAAATACCAGTATTTAAGTAGAAAGCCAATATTAGATCTAAATTAGGGTACACTAATTAAAATTAAAACCTATGAAGTTGCTACTTAAATTCTGACTTCCAAATATTTGTGATTTTTATATAATTTTATTTTGAAAAGAAACATTCTTTTATTTTATTGATTTATTTGACAGAGAGAGAGATCACAAGTAGGCAGAGAGGCAGGCAGGGAGAGAAGGGGAGGTGGGCTCCCCGCCGAATAGAGGGCCCAATGCGGGGCCAAATCCCAGGAACCTGAGACCATGACCCAAGCTGAAGGCAGATGCTTAACCCACTGAGCCACCCAGGTGCCCCAGCATCATTTTTTCTAATTTCACCTTTAAAATGTCTTGACAATGGTAGTGAAATTACATCTTAGAGTCTGCAAAAATTTCTAACTTGAAAAACATTCTGCTTTGAATGGAACCTCTTTTTCATGTTTTCAAGACTGACTCACTGTGAAGATTCATTTTTCTTTTAAGGAGTGTGCATCCAAGTCCTGGGTAGGATAAAAAAACTATAAATGGTGTAATACCCAGCAATGTAAAGTATGAGAGACAAGGGACTAATTCAGAAGAAAATCAACACAGAGTTCTGTAGCCTGGTGTCTTGAAGAGTCATGGCACTGAGTGCACAGTTGAGTGGGTGGGTTAGAAAGGGAAACATTCTGGGCTTAAATACATTTTGAAATCCCTATAAACAAAGAAAATACATTTCTTGACTACAAAACTTCTTAGAGTCTTCATAATACAGGTATATATTATGAATCTACAAAAATAAAGGGCAATTATACAATGATTTTTCCATTGGACCATCGAGAATCACTTGTAAGCATAACTCTATTCCAAGACATGGGCTCCAGAACAGATATTTTGGAAAAGAAGGTCATAATGATGTAAAGGAAGACTGGGTTCCTTTGTTATCTTTTATTATCTATAATTTCTGGTTCTGTGTCTGGTCCCAAGTTCCCTATTTCCTGTTATCTATTCTGTCAGTACTATTCTTGAAATATTTTGGTATTTTCCATAAGAAGTAGTAAGTATTTTTTGATAGACTGCTGCTATGCTTTTCTTTCCTCTATGGCTGGTGATGTCATGGGAAGAGATAATTTTTACATATCCTAAAAGGATGAAGGTAAGAAGTTCTGTTAAAATTAGATGAGGTACAAGTTTTAGTGAAATGATTTTTTGAAGAGAAACACACATTAGATAAGTTTCTGAAGCTCAAAAATGAGTCATAAAATCAAATTAATTGCAAGTTCTCTAAGGAGTTAGTTGCAGATTCAAATGATTGTAGCTTTGACTTTTTTTTTTAAGCTTGCATGAACTGTTTATTTCTCCCATAAGTAAGCAAATTAATTCACCATTGTTATACTGTACTTAAATTTGTATTTGGTATTGGGATTAGGTTTTAAGAGAAAAAAAGGAGATTGAAATATGATGAAAGAACTGTCCAAATAACATATTCATGAACTTTTATTATGGCATACACTAAGGTTGCATGGAAAGTGGTGGTACACGTTTTGAAGAATTTAATTTTTAAACTTTTAAAGTAAATCTATTAACATTCTCTCCACACTTATGATTAAATAAGCTATTTGATAAATATCAGTAAGATAGGTAAATACTGATGCACACATATTTTTTCAAAATATGTATCACTATTGTTTAGGATTTGGGTCAATAAAATGACTAAAATCTTTGAGAACATAAAGTAGAGCATATACACTTGAATTCTTTCCTTACTCTTCGATATGGTCACCTATTCCCACAATGGAAATTTTTTAAGGGGGTTTTATATTTTTTAAATTATTCTTTATTAACATATAATGTATTATTTGCCCCAGGGATACAGGTCTGTGAATTGTCAGGCTTACACTCTTCAAAGCACTCACCAAAGCACATACCCTCCCCAATGTCCATAACCCAACCACCCTCTCCAAACCCCTCTCCCAGCAGAAACCCTCAGTTTGTTTGTGAGATTAAGAGTCTCTTATGGCTTATCTCCCTCCCGATCCCATCTTGATTCATTTTTTCCTTCCCAACCCCTAAACCCACCACTTTGCTTCTGAAATTCCTCATTATAAATGTCTTTCTCTGATTGACTTGTTTTGCTCAGCATAATACCCTCTAGTTCCATCCACATCGTTGCAAATGACAATTTCATTTCTTTTGATGGCTGCATAGTATCCTATTGTATATATATACCACATCTTCTTTATCTATTCATCTGTTGATGGGCATCTAGGTTCTTTCCACAGTTTGGCTATTGTGGACATTGCACCTGTCTCTTCGGATCACTACATTTGTATTTTTAGGATAAATACCCAGTAGTGCGATTGCCCAGTCATAGGGTAGCTCTATTTTCAACTTTTTGAGGAACCTTCATGCTGTTCTCCAGAGTGGCTGCACCAGCTTGCATTCTTACCAACAGTGTAGGAGGGTTCCTCTTTCTCCACATCCTTGCCAGCATCAGTGGATTCCTGACTTATTAATTTTCGCCATTCTTACTGGTGTGAGGTGGTATCTCATTATGGTTTTGATTTGTATTTCCCTAATGCCGAGTGATGTGGAGCACTTTTTCATGTGTCTATTAGCCATCTGGATGTCTTCTTTGCAGAAATGTCTGTTCATGTCCTTTGCCCATTTCTTGATTGGATTATTTGTTCTTTGGGTGTTGAGTTTGGTAAATTCAATCATAGATTTTGGATACTATCCCTTTAACTGAGATGTGATTTGCAAATATCTTCTCCCGTTGTCTTTTAGTTTTGTTGACTGTTTTCTTTGCTGTGCAAAAGCTTTTAATCTTGATGAAGTCCCAAGAGTTCATTTTTGCCCTTGCTTCCTCTGCCTTCGTGATGTTTCTGGGAAGAGTTGCTGCGGCTGAGGTCAAAGAGGTTCCTGCCTGTGTCCTCCTCAAGGATTTTGACGGATTCCTTTCTCACATTGAGGTCCTTCATCCATTTTTAGTCTATTTTTGTGTGTGGTTTAAGGAAATGGTCCAGTTTCATTTTTCTGCATGTGGCTGTCCAGTTTTCCCAACACCATTTGTAGAAGAGACTGTCTTTATTCCATTGGACATTCTTTCCTGCTTTGTTGAAGATTAGTTGACCATAGAGTTGAGGGTCTATTTCTGGGCTTTCTAGTCTGTTCCATTAATCTATGTTTCTGTTAGCGTCAGTACCATACTGTCTTGAGGATGACAGCTTTATAATAGAGCTTGAAGTCTGACATTGTGATGCCACCAACTTTGGCTTTCTTTTTCAATATTCCTCTGGCTATTCGAGGTCTTTTCTGGTTCCATATAATTTTAGGATTATTTGTTTCATTTCTTTGAAAAAAAAAGGATGGGATTGTGATAGGGATTGCATTAAACATGTAGATTGCTTTAGGTAGCATAGACATTCTCATAATATTTGTTTTTCTAATCCATGAACATGGAACCTTTTTCCATTTCTTTGTGTCTTCTTCCATTTCTTTCATGAGTACTTTATAGTTTTCTGAGTAGATTCTTTCTTTGGTTAGGTTTATTCCTAGGTATCTTATAGTTTTGGGTGCAATTGAAGATGGGATTGACTCCTTAATTTCTCTTTCTTCTGTCTTGTTGTTGGTGTAGAGAAATGCAACTGATTTCTGTGCATTGATTTTATATCTTGACACTTTACTGAATTCTTGTACAAGTTCTAGCAGTTTTGGAGTGGAGTCTTTCGGGTTTTCCACATAAAGTAACATCATCTGCAAAGAGTGAGAGTTTGACTTCTTTGCTGATTTGGATGCCTTTAATTTCCTTTTGTTGTCTGAGTGCTGAGGCTATGACTTCTAGTACTATGTTGAATAGCAGTGGTGATAATGGATATCCCTGCCATATTCCTGACCTTAGCAAAAAAGCTCTCAGTTTTTCTCCATTGAGAATGATATTTGCAGTGGGTTTTTCATAGATGGCTTTGATGATATTGAGATATATACCCTCTATCCCTGCCCTTTGAAGAGTTTTGATCAGGAAAGGAAGCTGTACTTTGTCAAATGCTTTTTCAGCATCATTTGAAGGTATCATATGGTTCTTGTCCTTTCTTTTATTAATGTATTGTATCACATTGATTGATTTCCAGATGTTGAACCAACCTTGCAGCCCTGGAATAAATGCCACTTGATTGTGGTGAATAATCCTTTCATTGTACTGTCGGATCCTACTGGCTAGTATTTTCATGAGAATTTTTGCATCATCAAGGGTACTGGTCTGTAATTCTCCTTTTTGGTGGGATCTTTGTTTGGTTTAGGGATCAAGGTGATTTGGCCTCATAAAATGAGTTTGGAAGTTTTACTTCCATTTGTATTTGTTGGAGCGGTTTCAGAATAAGTATTAAATCATCTTTAAATTTTTGGTTGAATTCCCCTGCAAAGCTGTCTGTCCCTTGACTCTTGTTTGTTGGGAGATTTTTGATGACTGCTTCAATCTCCTTACTAGTTATGGGTCTGTTCAGGTTTTCTATTTCTTCCTGGTTCAGTTGTGGTAGTTTATATGTCTCCAGAAATGCATCCATTTCTTCCAGATTGTCAAATTTGCTGGTGTATAGTTGCTCATAATGTGTTCTAATAATTGCTTGTATTTCTTTGGTGTTGGTTGTGATGTCTCCTCTTTCATTCATGGTTTTAGTCATTTGGGTCCCTTCTCCTTTCTTTTTGATAAGTCTGGCTAGGAGTTTCACAATCTCATTAATTCTTTCAAAAAACCAGCTCCTAGTTTGTTGATTTGTTCTACTGTTTTTGTTGTTGTTGTTGTTTGTTTGTTTCTATTTCATTGATTTCTGCTCTGATCTTTATTATTTCTCATCTTCTACTGGGTTAAGCCTTTCTTTGCTGTTCTTTCTCCAGCTCCTTTAGGTGTATGGTTAGGTTGTGTATTTGAGACCTTGTTTCTTGAGAAAGGCTTGTATCACTATATACTTTCCTCTCAGGACTGCCTTTGCTGTGTCCCACAGGTTTTGAACTGTTGTGTTTTTGTTATCATTTGTTTCCATGAATTTTTTTAATTCTTTAATTTTCTGATTGACCCATTCTTCTTTAGTAGGATGCTCTTTAGGCTCCATGAAATTGGGTTCTTTCTAAATTTCCTCTTGTGATTGAGTTCTAGTTTCAGAGCATTGTGGTCTGAAAATATGCAGGGAATGATCCCAATCTTTTGGTACCAGTTGAGACCTGATTTGTGACCCAGGATATGATCTATTCTGGAGAATGTTCCATGTGCACTAGAGAAGAATGTATATTCCGTTCCGAATATATCTGTGATGTCTGGCTGGTCCAGTGTGTCATTTAAGGCCTTTATTTGCTGGATGATCTTTTGCTTTGATGATCTGTCCATTTCATTGAGGGAATGTGTTAAAGTCCCCTACTATTATTGTATTATTGTCAATGTCTTTCTTTGATTTTGTTATTAATTGGTTTATATAGTTGGCTGCATAGATATTTAAGATTGTTCGATCTTGTTGGACAGACCCTTTGAGTATGATATAGTGTCCTTCCTCATCTCTTATTATAGTCTTTGGCTTAAAATCTAATTTATCTGACATAAGGATTGACACTCCAGGTTTCTTTTGATGTCCATTAGGATGGTAAATTGTTTTCCACCCCCTCACTTTAAATCTAGAGGTGTCTTTGGGTCTAAAATGAGTTTCTTGTAGACAGCATATTGATGAGTTTTGTTTTTTATTCATTCTGATACCCTGTGTCTTTTGATTGGGGCATATAGCCCATTTATATTCAGGGTAAGTAAGGTGACTATTACTGTATATTGTCTCTGTTCCTTTCTGGTCTACTACTTTTAGGCTCTTTCTTTGCTTAGAGGACCCTTTCAGTATTTCCTGTAGAGCTGGTTTGCTGTTTACAAATTCTTTTAGTTTTTGATTGTCCTGGAAGCTTTTTATCTCTCCTTCCATTTTCAAGGATAGCTTATTGGATATAATAGTCTTGGCTGCATGTTTTCCTCATTTAGTGCTCTGAATATATCATGGTAGTTCTTCCTGACCTGCTAAGTCTCTGTGGATAAGTCTGATGCCAATCTAATATTTTTACCATTGTATGCTACAGACTTCTTGTTCCTAGCTGCTTTCAGGATTTTCTATTTTTCACTAATACTTGTAAGTTTTAATATTAGATGACAGGGTGTAGACCTATTCTTACTGATTTTGGGGGGGGGTGTTCTCTGCACCTCCTGGATTTTGATGCTTGTTCCATTTTCCATATTAAGGAAATTCTCTACTGTAATTTGCTCTGGTATACCCTCTGTCCCCTCTCTCTTTCTTCTTCTTCTGGAATTCCAATAATTCTAATATTGTTTCATCTTATTGTATCACTTGTCACTCAAATTATCCCCTCATGGTCCAGTAGTTGTCTCTCTTTTGCTCAGCTTCTTTATTCTCCATCATTTGGTCTTCTATATCACTAATTCTCTCTTCTGCTTCATTTATTCTAGCAGTAAGAACCTCCATTTTTGATTGTACCTCACTAATAGCTTTTTTTAATTTCAACTTGATTAGATTTTAGTTATTTTATTACTCCAGAAAGGGCTTTGATTTCTCCAGAAAGCATTTCTCTAATATCTTCCATGCCTTTTCAAGTCCAGCTAGCACCTTGGGAATCGTCATTCAGAACTCTAGATCTGACAAGTTACCAATGTCCGTTATTGATTAGGTTCCCAGCCTTTGGTACTGTCTTTTTTTTGGTACTTTTTCTGCCTTGTCATTTTATCCAGATAAGAATATATGAATGAGAGAATAAAATACTAAAAAGGTGACAAAGACTCCAGAAAAACGTACACTAAGCAAATCAGAAGAGACCCCAAATCAGGGGAATAAGAAAGGGGATAAAATATATATCTATATCTATATATATAGATATAGATATATATTTATATATAATATATATATATTATATATAAATATATATCTATATCTATATATATATAGATTAGATATATATATCTAATCTATATATATATTAGACTGGTGAATAGAACAGAGACTCCCTCTTGATTTGGGTTGTATTTTCATCTCTTAGAAGAAACTACCTCCATATGTATATATATATATAATGTATATATATACAAAAATTAGGGTAAACATGATGAAGGGATAGACTATGATGTAAAGATGAAAAATTTAAAAAAGTATTTTAAAAAAGGAATTGATAAGTTGGTTGTAAAAAGAAGCAAAAAAGAAAGCAGAGAGAATTTACCCACGCTGGAAACTAGAACAAAGTTCTCTGTTAGATTTAGGGTATATTTTGATCTATTAGAAGAAATTGAAAATGGCAGCCTCCCAATCTCCAGCCAGGAGGAGCTGAGAGCTTGGGCCCCACTCCTCAGCGCTCCCTCAGAGAAAAGTGGTCAATCACTTTCATATCCCTGTTCTCTGGCCATAATCTGAGCTCAGTGACTGAGTGTTTCTGTCTCTGGCACACAGCCCCATTTGCAGTCTCCAAACCCAGCAGATTCCTGCCATGCTGCTCTTCTGGTGGAGAAAGGTGGGTCTCCCCAGATCTGCCACTTGTGGGGTCCCTGCTCAAAAAGCATTGGCCCAACTGTGATCATCGTAAGGTAACCCTAAGCTGAGAGCTCACATATTGACTCCGTCTCTCTAGTCAGCTTCCCTGCTCTGATACCTGGGAGCTCTGCTACACTCAGACACCCCTGATCCTTCTGTGACCCCGTGGGACCTGAGACCACACTGTCTCCTCAAGAGCTCCACCCCCACTTAGCGTCTAGAGCACTGTCCCTCAGTGGAGTAGACTTTTAGAAGTTCAGGTTTTGTGCTCTGTTGATCCACCACTTGCCAGGAGCTGGCCCCTTCCTCCCATCGCTTCATGAGATTCACTTCTCTGCAGGTCCTACCCTTCAGAAAGTGGTTGATTTTCTGTTTCTAGAATTGCTGCTCTTCTTTTCCTTGGTTTCCTGTTGGGTTTGTAAGTGTTTGGAATGGTTTGATAACTATGTAGCTGAACTCTTGTGACATGTTATTTCAGTCTGCTATTCCTCTGCCATCTTGACTTACCCTGGAATTTTTTTTTCTTAATATTTATTATTTGTTTGAGATAGAGAGACTGAACTTTCTCACACAGAGAGAGAGGGAGAGGGAGAAGCACACTCCCTACTGAGCAGGGAGCTGGATGCGATGCAGGGCTTGATCCCAGGACCCTGGGGTCATGACCTAAGCTGAAGCCAGATGCTTAACTGGCTGAGCCACACAAGTGCCCCCCAAATGGAATTTTTTTCAAGTTATGGATATTTTTAGTAGCTTTGTGGTTAAAAAAAAAAAAAATCCTCCCTTTTTGACATATTCAGTGGTATTAAATCTATAACTTTTTTTGGTAATATTGATTTTTTGAAATAGCAATGATTCAATGGATCACATTTCAATATTTTCAGTGAGAAATTATGATACTATCCATTAACTATTTGTGAATACCTATTTCTCATCATGTGGTCTCAAGTCGGATATCCTCTCACAGAGGTCACTCTAAAGTAGCCACAACCTTCTAACTCTCCAATGCTATTATTCCCAAGTATATTTTCTTTTTAGCAATTGCCATTATATTATTTATATTTATTGACTTTTTAGTTGACATATTTATATGTTATTGATGTTTATGTATATGTTATTGACATACTTAATTTCTTTCTGTTCATCTTAGATTGTGGGATGCACAAGAATACGTAGTAGTTATTTAATAAATAATTGGGAATCATGTCCATGCTTTGTTTAGGATCATAAAGAAAATGTATCTGTGAACTGCTGTAATTGAATTTATCTTTGAATATTATATGGATGGAAGGTAATTGACACCAAAAATTTTAAAAATCTTAATTTGTAAGAGGGTTACAAATAGTAAATAGTCAAATTAATGTGCAGATTCTAGAATTTTTATGAAAACATTTATCTTCTTGTTCTGCAGGTCTAACCTAAACAGAAGAAAATGATTACCTAAAATCATCCAACTTGGTTTTTTAGATCATGAAAATATACCTACAGATTAAATCGTCCTATAAACCATTTAGCTCCATCCTGTCTGCACAGTGCCTGCACAGGCATATTTTACACAATTACAATGACACTAGGGAAAATATGCAGCTGCACCAGTTAAAGTATATAACTCTCATGGGAAAATATTCTAAAATTAATAGACACTCAACTCAACACAAAAAAAAGAACAAGAGGCAGTACCGAAGGCTAGGGACCTAATCAATACAGACATCGGTAATATGTCAGATCTAGAGTTCAGAATGACAATTCTCAAGGTTCTAGCCGGGCTCGAAAAAGGAATGGAAGATATTAGAGAAACCCTCTCGAGAGATATAAAAGCCCTTTCTGGAGAAATAAAAGAACTAAAATCTAACCAAGTTGAAATCAAAAAAGCTATTAATGAGGTGCAATCAAAAATGGAGGCTCTCACTGCTAGGATAAATGAGGCAGAAGAAATAATTAGTGATATAGAAGACCAAATGACAGAGAATAAAGAAGCTGATCAAAAGAGGGACAAACAGCTACTGGACCACGAGGGGAGAATTTGAGAGATAAGTGACACCATAAGACGAAACAACATTAGAATAATTGGGATTCCAGAAGAAGAAGAAAGTGAGAGGGGAGCAGAAGGTATACTGGAGAGAATTATTGGGGAGAATTTCCCCAATATGGCAAAGGGAACGAGCATCAAAATTCAGGAGGTTCAGAGAATGCCCCTCAAAATCAATAAGAATAGGCCCACACCCCGTCACCTAATAGTAAAATTTACAAGTCTCAATGACAAAGAGAAAATCCTGAAAGCAGCCCGGGAAAAGAAGTCTGTAACATACAATGGTAAAAATATTAGATTGGCAGCTGACTTATCCACAGAGACCTGGCAGGCCAGAAAGAGCTGGCATGATATTTTCAGAGCACTAAACGAGAAAAACATGCAGCCAAGAATACTATATCCAGCTAGGCTATCATTGAAAATAGAAGGAGAGATTAAAAGCTTCCAGGACAAACAACAACTGAAAAAATTTGCAAATACCAAACCAGCTCTACAGGAAATATTGAAAGGGGTCCTCTAAGCAAAGAGAGAGCCTACAAGTGGTAGATCAGAAAGGAACAGAGACCATATACAGTAACAGTCACCTTACAGGCAATACAATGGCACTAAATTCATATCTCTCAATAGTTACCCTGAATGTGAATGGGCTAAATGCCCCTGTCAAAAGACACAGGGTATCAGAATGGATAAAAAAACAAAACCCATCTATATGTTGCCTCCAAGAAACACATTTTAAGCCCGAAGACACCTCCAGATTTAAAGTGAGGGGGTGGAAAAGAATTTACCATGCTAATGGACATCAGAAGAAAGCAGGAGTGGCAATCCTTATGTCAGATCAATTAGATTTTAAGCCAAAGACTATAATAAGAGATGAGGAAGGACACTATATCATACTCAAAGGGTCTGTCCAACAAGAAGATTTAACAATTTTAAATATCTATGCCCCCAATGTGGGAGCAGCCAACTATATAAACCAATTAATAACAAAATCAAAGAAACACATCAACAATAATACAATAATAGTAGGGGACTTTAACACTCCCCTCACTGAAATGGACAGGTCATCCAAGCAAAAGATCAGCAAGGAAATAAAGGCCTTAAACGACACACTGGACCAGATGGACATCACAGATATATTCAGAATATTTCATCCCAAAGCAACAGAATACACATTCTTCTCTAGTGCACATGGAACATTCTCCAGAATAGATCACATCCTCGGTCCTAAATCAGGACTCAACCGGTATCAAAAGATTGGGATCATTCCCTGCATATTTTCAGACCACAATGCTCCAAAGCTAGAACTCAACCACAAAAGGAAGTTTGGAAAGAACCCAAATACATGGAGACTAAACAGTATCCTTCTAAAGAATGAATGGGTCAACCGGGAAATTAAAGAAGAATTGAAAAAAATCATGGAAACAAATGATAATGAAAATACAACGGTTCAAAATCTGTGGGACACAACAAAGGCAGTCCTGAGAGGAAAATATATAGCGGTACAAGCCTTTCTCAAGAAACAAGAAAGGTCTCAGGTACACAACCTAACCCTACACCTAAAGGAGCTGGAGAAAGAACAAGAAAGAAACCCTAAGCCCAGCAGGAGAAGAGAAATCATAAAGATCAGAGCAGAAATCAATGAAATAGAAACCAAAAAAACAATAGAACAAATCAACGAAACTAGGAGCTGGTTCTTTGAAAGAATTAATAAAATTGATAAACCCCTGGCCCGACTTATCAAAAAGAAAAGAGAAAGGACCCAAATAAATAAAATCATGAATGAAAGAGGAGAGATCACAACTAACACCAAAGAAATACAAACTATTATAAGAACATACTATGAGCAACTCTACGGCAATAAATTTGACAATCTGGAAGAAATGGATGCATTCCTAGAAACATATAAACTACCACAACTGAACCAGGAAGAAATAGAAAGCCTGAACAGACCCATAACCAGTAAGGAGATTGAAACAGTCATTAAAAATCTCCAAACAAACAAAAGCCCAGGGCCAGACGGCTTCCCGGGGGAATTCTACCAAACATTTAAAGAAGAACTAATTCCTATTCTCCTGAAACTGTTCCAAAAAATAGAAATGGAAGGAAAACTTCCAAACTCATTTTATGAGGCCAGCATCACCTTGATCCCAAAACCAGACAAGGATCCCACCAAAAAAGAGAGCTATAGACCGATATCCTTGATGAACACAGATGCGAAAATATTCAACAAAATACTAGCCAATAGGATTCAACAGTACATTAAAAAGATTATTCACCACGACCAAGTGGGATTTATTCCAGGGCTGCAAGGTTGGTTCAACATCCGCAAATCAGTCAATGTGATACAACACATCAATAAAAGAAAGAACAAGAACCATATGATACTTTCAATAGATGCTGAAAAAGCATTTGACAAAGTACAACATCCCTTCCTGATCAAAACTCTTCAAAGTGTAGGGATAGAGGGCACATACCTCAATATCATCAAAGCCATCTATGAAAAACCCACCGCAAATATCATTCTCAATGGAGAAAAACTGAAAGCTTTTCCCCTAAGGTCAGGAACACGGCAGGGATGTCCATTATCACCACTGCTATTCAACATAGTACTAGAGGTCCTAGCCTCAGCAATCAGACAACAAAAGGAAATTAAAGGCATCCAAATCGGCAAAGAAGAAGTCAAATTATCACTCTTCGCAGATGATATGATACTATATGTGGAAAACCCAAAAGACTCCACTCCAAAACTGCTAGAACTTATACAGGAATTCAGTAAAGTGTCAGGATATAAAATCAATGCACAGAAATCAGTTGCATTTCTCTACACCAACAGCAAGACAGAAGAAAGAGATATTAAGGAGTCAATCCCATTTACAATTGCATCCAAAACCATAAGATACCTAGGAATAAACCTAACCAAAGAGACACAGAATCTATACTCAGAAAACTATAAAGTACTCATGAAAGAAATTGAGGAAGACACAAAGAAATGGAAAAATGTTCCATGCTCCTGGATTGGAAGAATAAATATTGTGAAAATGTCTATGCTACCTAAAGCAATCTACACATTTAATGCAATTCCTATCAAAGTACCATCCATCTTTTTCAAAGAAATGGAACAAATAATGCTAAAATTTATATGGAACCAGAAAAGACCTCGAATAGCCAAAGGGATATTGAAAAAGAAAGCCAACGTTGGTGGCATCACAATTCCGGACTTCAGGCTCTATTACAAAGCTGTCATCATCAAGACAGCATGGTACTGGCACAAAAACAGACACATAGATCAATGGAACAGAATAGAGAGCCCAGAAATAGACCCTCAAATCTATGGTCAACTAATCTTCGACAAAGCAGGAAAGAATGTCCAATGGAAAAAAGACAGCCTTTTCAATAAATGGTGCTGGGAAAATTGGACAGCCACATGCAGAAAAATGAAATTGGACCATTTCCTTACACCACACACAAAAATAGACTCAAAATGGATGAAGGACCTCAATGTACGAAAGGAATCCATCAAAATCCTTGAGGAGAACACGGGCAGCAACCTCTTCGACCTCTGCCGCAGCAACATCTTCCTAGGAACAACGCAAAAGGCAAGGGAAGCAAGGGAAAAAATGAACTACTGGGATTTCATCAAGATCAAAAGCTTTTGCACAGCAAAGGAAACAGTTAACAAAATCAAAAGACAACTGACAGAATGGGAGAAGATATTTGCAAACGACATATCAGATAAAGGACTAGTGTCCAGAATCTATAAAGAACTTAGCAAACTCAACACCCAAAGAACAAATAATCCAATCAAGAAATGGGCAGAAGACATGAACAGACATTTCTGCAAAGAAGACATCCAGATGGCGAACAGACACATGAAAAAGTGCTCCATATCACTCGGCATCAGGGAAATACAAATCAAAACCACAATGAGATATCACCTCACACCAGTCAGAATGGCTAAAATCAACAAGTCAGGAAATGACAGATGCTGGTGAGGATGCGGAGAAAGGGGAACCCTCCTACACTGTTGGTGGGAATGCAAGCTGGTGCAGCCACTCTGGAAAACAGCATGGAGGTTCCTCAAAATGTTGAAAATAGAACTGCCCTATGACCCAGCAATTGCACTATTGGGTATTTACCCTAAAGATACAAATGTAGTGATCCAAAGGGGCACGTGTACTCGAATGTTTATAGCAGCAATGTCCACAATAGCCAAACTATGGAAAGAACCTAGATGTCCATCAACAGATGAAAGGATCAAGAAGATGTGGTATATATACACAATGGAATACTATGCAGCCATCAAAAGAAATGAAATCTTGCCATTTGCAACAACGTGGATGGAACTAGAGCGTATCATGCTTAGCGAAATAAGTCAAGCAGAGAAAGACAACTATCATATGATCTCCCTGATATGAGGAAGTGGTGATGCAACATGGCGGCTTAAGTGGGTAGAAGAATAAATGAAACAAGATGGGATTGGGAGGGAGACAAACCATAAGTGACTCTTAATCTCACAAAACAAACTGAGGGTTGCCGGGGGGAGGGGGTTGGGGAGAAGGGGGTGGGATTATGGACATTGGGGAGGGTATGTGATTTGGTGAGTGCTGTGAAGTGTGTAAACCTGGTGATTCACAGACCTGTACCCCTGGGGATAAAAATATATGTTTATAAAAAATAAAAAATTAAAAAAAAATTAATAGACACTTGTTCATTGATTCAGCAAAGATGAGTTTAGGGTTTTCTATATCTGGGCCCTGTATTCCTTATTTCAAATGTTACAGTGACTGACACAGTCTCTGCCTTCAAGGGACTCAAAACAGTGAACGAGGTAGATAAATGAAATAGTCTGTTAATACCTCTGAGTATATTGAATGTACTGACTAAATTAAAGGGATAAACAGGTAAGTTAGAAGTCCTAGCTAAAGAGTTTAATATACCTTTTCAAAGTTGATAGATAAGGCCAGCAAAGTACAAATTAAGAGACATCTGAGTAACATGATTTTAAAACTTTATATCCAGAATACCAAGAACACATACTTCTTTCAAGCATTAACAAAACTTTTCATATGCTAAGGCAAAAATAACCTTTAATGCATTTTGAAAAATCAACACCATATTATGTTCTTCCCACCAAAACTCAGTGAAATTGAAAATCAATAACCAAAGAAATTTTGAAAAAATCCTATCATTTGGAAATTAGACAACACAGTATTAAGTAACTATTTTGGTTAAAAATGAAGCTGTAAGAAAAAATATGAAATACTTAGAAAAGAATTATCTTTAAAAGAGTACATATCAAATATTGTGAGACTAGAGCAGTATTTATAAGGAGACTTATGGGTGGTGCTCCCATAAGTCTTACTTTTCCCTCCATGCCTTCGACTCAGGTCATGGTCCCAGGGTCCTGGGATAGAGTCCTGCATGGGACTCCTTGCTCAGCAGGGAGTCTTCTCCCTCTCCCTCTGCTGCTCCCCCTGCTTATACTCTCTCACTCTCTCTGTGTCAAATAAATAAATCAAATCTTTTTAAAACATTAAAAAATAAAAGGAAACTTACAGCTTAAATATGTTTGTCAAGAAATTAGGGATTGATCCATATTCTTTTCCATCTCAGTGGATGGCATTCTATTTTCCATTTGATTGATCCATTTACTTGTATTCTCATTCTATTATATGAAGTCCATAGCACGTCTTTTTCCCTCATATTCTCCATTCAGTCATTCCTCAAATCCTTTTGGTTTTGGTCCCACCCTAGCCTGAGCCATTGTTCTCTCCCTATGTATTATTTCCATAACCACCTACCTAGTATTCTTTCTTGTTTTCCTTCATTCCAGTTGCACCACGTCATGCAAAGAATCTTGTTTAAATTTATGATCACATCAGTCTTGCATAAAACTCTTGAGTAATTTCTACCCATCTTAAGTAAAATTAAAAAAAAAATTTTGACAATGATCTTAAACTTCCACACACCTTTCTATCATCTTACTTTCCTAACTTCTAACTCCTACTACTGTCCTCTCTTCTTTCCATGTAGGCTACACTGACCATCTTGCTGATCCTACTTGTTGGACACACATCTCCTTTGGACCTCAGCACTTTCTCTTCTCTCTCTTGGTCTTCTCTTCCTCCAAAAAGTCAAATGGTAGTCTTTACTTTAATGTTAAAATTTCAGTGAGTCTTCCTCTAAACACTGAAGTTTCACAAATATATCTGATACTACCTATTCCCCTTCCCTGCTTTATTTTTCTTTCTGTCACTTATCACTATCTAACATAACCTATGAATGCTTACTTATTTCTTTGCTCTCTATGTCCTCCACTAAAATATAAGCCCCATGAGGGCAGAGATTTTTTTTTATGTATTTTGTTCTCTATTAGCTTTCTAGTGTGTAGAACAGTGCCCAGCACTCAACAAATATTTGTTAAACAAAAGGTGAGTAAATTTGGCAAAGTTTTTAGATCCAAGTTTTTAGTTCAGGGGGACTTTAATCTGTTCTAAAGGGAACTACCTACATTAGATGGTTAATTTAACTTGAACCTTTAGAATTGCACCACAGAGAGCTTTTGCCAGGATCATCTCAGAAATAAAGATACCTGAATAAAGGAATGGTTTGGTTGAATTTGTTGTATGAAGCCAGAAATAAGGAGCCTTGAAAGTGTTATGTTAAAATCTGAGCTTCTATTATGTCATTCAAGAAGTTCAAAACATACATAAGATTAACTGCAAATATTCTCTCTCTGCATATTCAAAATGGCTTCAGTTCACAGGGTTGTTTATTACTTGAGTTTTTCAACCAATAAAAATTTATCTTAAAAAGATTTGATTCAGGGGCGCCTGGGTGGCTCAGTAGGTTAAAGCCTCTGCCTTCGGCTCAGGTCATGGTCCTGGGTTCCTGGCTTCAAGCCCCACGTTGGGCTCTCTGCTCAGTGGGGAGTCTGCTTCCTCCTCTCTCTCTCTGCCTGCCTCTCTGCCTACTTGAGATCTGTGTCTGTCAAATAAATAAATAAAATCTTTAAAAAAAAATTTGGTTTGCTAAGATCATTGGTGGACTTTTGGAATGTTCAGTCTAATTGCTTTACTAACCTTGACAGATTTTTGTTATTTTCAGTGTAATTTTTTAATTTGTGTATACTATCCTAATATTCTTTAATAAAATCTGGCACTAGAAAAGTAAGACTTATTTGCTAGAATATGAAGTAGATAAAATTTGTTTTAAATTGTCAATAATCCACACATGCTCATTAAGAAAAGATTGCCTTTTCCTTACAATATCAGAAACTTTTAAGTTATCTTCATATGGAAAAGTATTGTTTAGGCATTAGAAAGACTGCTGCTTTATCACTAGCCTCTCAACTAAGAATAGACATTGCACATAGAATTAAGGCCTTTTGTTATTTATATTTGCTAACTATACTTTAACTAAGAAGACTTATTAGACACTCCATACATTGTATTTTTGATATGTATAAATCTTAAATTTTTATTTAGTAAATGTTGAGGGTCTCCTCAGACTTCTCATAGTAAAAAACAAATAGTACTAAATATTGGAAACTTCTTGTGATGTTAAACTTATAATTATCTCTGTGAACATTCATGTATCTATTTGGCAAAGAGGGGAGGTAAAGACATAAAACATGTCTACGATTGATATTCAGGCTTAGCCTAGAATACTCATATTTTATAACTTATGGAACAGGGAAACTTGGGACAAGCACGTACGTGATTTTTTTTCAAGGTCAATAAAGAATTATGATGATAATCTCAGATCATGCCTACACTAATGAAGACCAGATTTTATATAGCATTAAAAAGAAGAGCAAATCAGTGAATAGATAATTACTTTCTCATATAACAGACAGTTTGTGGTGATATATTTCAACATATGGATAAAAATCGTGAAATGATAATGAAACTAAAATTTTTGCATTTTTAAAAATATTGAGAATTCCATTATTCCCAGTTAAGAAAAATCGACCAAAAATGTTTTTACCAAGCCCTACACTGACTTAAAGTTGAAAATTCTTTTGGATGTTTTTTACTTTGGAAACCTATCAGTATTCAAAACTATAATTTGAATGGCAGAGGTTCAGCAAGACCAATAATACAACAGAAAAAAAGACAGAGAAGAAACTCTGTATATCTTGTGACATCAATAAAATATGTGATGGAGAGGAGCACCTGGGTGGCTCAATGGGTTAAGTGGCTAAGCATCCGCCTTTGGCTCAGGTCATGATCCCAGGGTCTTGTGCAGGATCAAAATCCGCATCAGACTTCCTGCTCTGCTGGGAGCCTGTTTCTCTCTCTCTGCCACTCTCTCCTGTCCTGCTCTTTCCTGCTCTCGCTCTCTCAAATAAATAAAATCTTTAAAAAATATATGTGATAGAGAAGTTAGAAGCATTTATTTTGTTTGGTTTCTCTCTAAGTATAAGGCAATGCAAAACAAAACAAAAGTCATAAGTAATATTAATGTAATCATTTAACAAAACCTTTCTTCCTTGTAATATTCACACCCAGCCTTGTTGTAAAGATTAATTCTATTTTCCAGAGAGTAAAATAGTGATGTAGAGTTGGAACAAAAGATGCCAAACCACACATCAACTAATGAATAGAGCATCATGTCCACTAATAATTCTCCCACTTTTTCAATTAACTGACTGAACTGCTAATTGCATCAGTATCCCCTGTGAGCCAGATTCTGAGCGAGGTGTGGGTATATAGTGTGAAGAGACAGCCATGGTTTACATTACAAGACTTAGAGGTTGGCAGCCAGATTTCCTATTTTTCCTCTATATCATTCTTTCTTATACTGATTACAGCGAATCTCTCATATTAGAAAACCGTTTTAGTCATGAAAAATAGGGTGATCTTCTTTAATAAGCAAAAGATATTAAATTTTTATGACAAAGGATATACTTCAAGAATTCCATTCATCAACTATATCTATGAGTTGGGCATTCACCTGGGTGCTGGGTAGAAAGGGATGAATAAAACAAGAGCTCTTTGTTAGACACTAATGGGAAACACAGAATAATTTGAATGCCAAAAGAAAATACAAGTACTTTCCTATGGGAGGGTGGGGACTTTGAGTTTCTCCTGTTTACATCCTTGGTTCTTAGCAAGGTGTCACATGGTAATATTTTAAGAAGGATTTATGGAAAATTAAGTAACAGTAACTTGAGTAAGGGACCTAGGGAAGATTTTAGAGAAAAGGTGGCATATAAATAGGCATCTAAAAACCAAAAGATTAAAATATCATCTCATCTATATTTAGAACTAATAGAATAAAAGTCAACTAGTTGGAAGTAGTCAGTTTCTTTAACTTTCAAAGTAAGATGTTTCAAGTTCCTAAATTGTCCAAAATCTAATAAACAATACATGACTGATGTTGTCACCTAAAAGCAAAAAGAAAATGTCTGTAAACCTTAGAAAGCTGACTGACATATAACACGAAGTTCAAGCCCATTATCCAGCAGTTGTGAAGTTTTGTATTTTTTAAACTACACCAGTTCTGCTGGTTAAATTCAAAGACCATAGCAACTTTTTTTTTTAAAAGATTTTAGTATTTATTTGACAGAGATCACAAGTAGGCAGAGAGGCAGGCAGAGAGAGAGAGAGAGGGGGGGGGAAGCAGGCTCCCTGCTGAGCAGAGAGAGCCCAATGTTGGACTTGATCCCAGGACCCTGGGATCATGACCTGAGCCAAAGGCAGAGGCTTTAACCCACTGAGCCACCCAGGCACCCCTACCATAGCAACTTTTAAATGTATTTTCTAATTTTTAGATTATCGTGTCAAAATAGAAACAACTTTAAAATTTTTATTTTCAAGCTTTTTAAAGAATATATCTTTGAGAAACACCTGCTCATTGAGATATACCATTTTGCTTGTGAGATCAAAGACTCTAAAGCAATTTTAATGTCTTATATTCTTAGAACTTTTCATAGCACACTTTTTTTTGGTACTAATTCTCAAGTACAGAAGATATTAGCAATTATAAATGTCAACACAACAGAAAGCTGATTAGAAGTAGCTCAGCTTCAGTTCTTCAGGAGGATTTCTAAAAGTGAAAAGAAGTCAATTAGTTTGTCATCTTTCTTACAACACTTAACTTTGAAAACTATCAGCCTTAAAGTGGTTTAGCTTTATTCCATTTATGATTATAGCAAAAGATTAGTTATTTTCCCCAAATTGTTTTGTCCATTTTTTGCTCAAAACTATTAAATGGAATGGGGTGATAAAACTGTTCAATTTCAACAAAGACACTCAAGCAGTTTATGATGAAGAAGCTAAGAAGTAACGGGAAGAAACAGCTATAAATTTGTCATAAAATTGTGAGTATTCTGAATCTGACATTCCAGAGAGATCTTGGTATACACGGAATAAAGGAATCATCTAAGCACAAACTCACTAATCTTCAGATCAAGGTGTTAGTGGCATATTTGTCTGCCATCAGTAGTTTTCAAAATCTTTATTGATAAACTTGATCAGCGACCCACAAAATTCATTAAAAAAAAAAAAAACAGACCTCAGAACAAAACAATCCCCCCAAACTAACAAGCAAACAAAAATGCCACCAAAATCCATAAAACAACAGCTCTCACTCGCTTTCATTTCTCCCAATCATATTGCTGCTTGTATTTTACTACTCTTACCATAGCTCCATATACAGGTAAAAAAGAGAAAATTCTACATTGGTTAGAAATTATATAATTTCTTTCCCAGTATTAGGTTTTTGGATTCTTAACTGATATGATTTACCTTTTGGCTATATGATCATGAAAACAAAAGACACTCAAATAAAAATGTGTAGTTCAAAAATATTAGTGTACTTTGTTGTGTAGTACCTCTTAAACTCTTAAACTATATACCCATATTGCATTATCTATATTACTACCACAATAATTTGGTCCACATCTTTGTATTCTTAGTTCTTATTCTAGCTTCTTCTAGACATGACAAACAGAAAAAACAACACTTACAACCTCTATTATAGAATAAAAAAGGGGCATTTAAAAAATTTCTTAAGAACTTTGTTGCCAGAGGTAACAGTCAATTAAGTGGGTTTCTCAGTCAATTAAGCGTCTGCATTCAGCTCAGGTCATGATCTCAGGGACCCGGGATCAACCCCCGCCATGGGGCTACTGTTCAGAAGGAAGTGTGCTTCTCCCTTTCCCTTCCCCTGCTCATGTGCTCTCTCTCTGAAATATATAAAGTTATATATATATACACATATATATATATAATTTTTTTTAAAAAATAGAAGAACTTGGTTGGCAAATAGAAAATATATTCACATCTGTGACTTAAACTAACACCTATATACCGTTCACAGGCTTTTCTCCAGAATTAAACTGTGAGTTCTGTAGGACATAGACTAGGATTTAAGTAATCTCTTTATTCCTAGTATCTAGTGTAATTGTTAAGATGTGCTAATAGATATTGGATGAATTAACAGTTCAAAGTAAGAATTACAGTTGTTTTTAATCACATATACCTGTTTTTCAGGCTTCCAAATAATATCCAAAAGAAAATTCCTCCTGTTTTTTGGAAGGCTAGTTTGACAGATGCATATAACTATCTCTTAAAACAAAAATCTCTCCCACAGTCTGAAACGTCATATATTGGCATTGATCTAGAAAGTTGCAGCATTGAAGATGGTTATCAATAAATCAGCTGATAACCTGAGATTTGATTTCATAGCATGAGTGGAGAAGTTGACTTTACATCCCCTTGGCTCAATAGCTAATTCCTGAGGCTATGTAATCTCACTGTTGGAAGTTGTTCTACAATAGGAAATCTTAAACGAAATCTAGCAGCTGCTCCTCAGAAGATCATTAATGAGCCACTTTGAACTTCTCTTCTGCATAACTGAAAGATTTTCTCAGATAATTCAGATCCAACTTCCCTACTATATAGCTATTTCTCTTCTAAATACCTCTGTCTGGTGTTGGTTTTAACCTGGGATATGATACTAGTAGAAATAATACTGTTTGTAGAAATTGAACAGAAACAACTATTATACCCATTATCTACATTTTCTTAATCTATCATGTTGAACTATGTGCAATGACCATTTTCATAATTGGCAATTTTGTATGGTTCAAATTAATACAAAATTATGTGTGGATGTTTTAAAAGTTAGGAAATATATATTTACTTATGGAGAATAATAAATCATATATGCTTTTCTTTTTAAAGATATTTTTGTTTGTTTGAGAGAGAGAGAGAGAACAGAAGGAGGGGAGTGGCAGAGGGAGAGGGAGAGAGAGAGAAACTCAAGCAGACTCTGCACAGGCTTGATCTCAGTTCATGACATTAGATCTGAGCTTAAACCAAGAGTTAGATGCTTAACACACTGAGTCACCCAGGTGCTCCCATATGCTTATTTTCAAGTTTACATGTTAATATATAATTTGAGAACTATTCTAAAAAATATTCAGTACTTAATTTTATATTTATATTTTATATTTCAAATGGAAAAAAAAATAGCCAAATTGTTCTGCAGCTTACAAAGCAATAATAATATAAATAGATATTTTGGGTGGATCGCTAGTTATGAACTGTCTAAAGCCTCTACACTCATCTTTTGCAAAACCATTTAATCTTGCAAGATTGTCAATTCTTAAAAAAAAAAATGGAAAATTCAGACCAGTGGGGGCTTTGAGTTGGATGGATCTAATATTCCTGAAATCATCACTTATTATTTTGTCATCCTCTATGTTACTTTTGGTACAAGTAACTCCAATCTCTTGTAGGATCTGAAAATTATTCTGTTGTATTGATCAGTTAATCCTATTAAAAGAAACATGAAACACTTATTCATACTTCTCTGGTAGATCATTAGTAAGACCAATCATCAAAGCAGTTCTGTCCAATAGAAATACAATGTTGGATCTGTGTGTAATTTATAGTTTTCTGATAGTCCTATGAAAAGATAGAGGCATATTTTATTCAACTCTATAGGTCCAAAATTTTATTATCTTAACATGTATCAGTAAATAAGGTAAATTCTCAAGCTCTTCACAATGTCTGCTTTAATTCTGTGTTCCAAATAAACTTTAAAATGGGCTCTGAAATTTGATATTAGTCTAATTTTTATTTGTCACAAAATCTAATTATTCTTTTGGTTTTATTCAACCATTTAAAGATATAAAAACCACTCTTAGATCACAAGTCATATAAAAGCAAAAGGCAGGCTGGGTTTTGCTCTCAGGTTCTAGTTTGCCAACTTCTGAACTGGCACATGAGTGGGTACATAATTCAAAATGGCATTTGAAATCTATCTGGACTTAATTTAATACTAATCAGTAAGACCTAGGTTGGTATAAAAATCCAAGCTATAGATAAACTGGAAAACTTCATGAAATATCACTTGATTTATGAAAGAATGAGTAAGTGAATAAATTCCATCAAGATTTTGACATTTCCTGGAAAATCACAGGTTGCAATTTTATCTGACTTATTTCTATTATGGGGTTAGCTAAATGATGTTGGAGTCTGGTATTTTTTTGTATAATTAGTCTGTGGTCTAGGATTTTCTTCTCAAGGAAGAATACTCTGTACTTAGGTCTACTAATTGTAGTCATTCATTTGGGAAATTTGTAGGTGGAAATTTTGGTTTCAAATATAGTCATGTTTTGTATCAAGTAAACTGATTCTAGAAAAACATAACTCTTATTTGTGTTTCTTAATTGTAAGAATTCAGTATTGTCAGTATTCATTAGGCATCAGGATATACAAAAGTATTTCCAGGTAGAAATGGCAAAGTTCTATGGTCCAGAAAAACGAAAAACTCTTTCATCCCTCATGACTCCCCAAATACAGAAAAAACTATCAATATAAAAGTTGTGTTACTATATAAATAAGCCTCTTTGCACCCCTTTATTTAGCTGTCCCTATCAGTTCTTAATCCAAACAAATGGAAGAAGTTAAGCATTAAATCATGCTTTAATTTCAATTTTGAACTTTTAGAGCCAGATTTCCTTTTTAAAGACTAAACTGCTTTAAAATAGTCATTAAAACATCATTTTTCTTTTTACCAACTATTTCTAGGGTTTAAAAGAGTCTAATAAAACCCCATAGATTAATTAGTCATGACCTGAAGTCATAATTTAAAATATTAGAATATTATGTTAATGTATTATTACATCAAAAACACATTTAACTGAAGTCTAAATGAAATGGATTATGCTCTATTATTAGAACTTTGGAATATCTTCAAAGTCAATGCACAATGTGCCATTTTAAAATACTTTAAATGTCATTTTATCTTATTCTTGGGAAATTGAACATATGATTCATTTCTGCCTACCTTATACTATGCAACAATTCACCTTTGTTTCATACTTGTTTGGGGAAGAAATTTTAAATCTTTATTATCCTTTGTTTATTTTCATTATCCTCTGGCTTTATGTTGGGCTTAGCACTGATCTTGAATCTCCCAGCTTTATAGGTTGTACTACAAAGTACTTTTTCAGTACTTTTGAAAAAAAAATTCATTTTTTTCAAAACTCATGCCACACACTGCTGGACGTTCTTGAGCTTCTTTATGTGCACTTGATGGAAATGCCTTATGCTTTATGTTATTCTTCTTTTCTTTTGCCATAACTAAAAGGTAAAAGAGAAGATAAGTAAGTCACAATATGTGATTATGAAACTGGCAGCTCTAGGTGTACAAAGAGGAGAGAAGAGGAAACAAATTGCCCAGACTGATTCCTGAAGGCGCTTCATCTTGATTCATAGAAGTTCAGCAGTTTTATGGTGGATATATTCTGCAAACCAGATGGAAGTGCTATTAGTTATATGGAATAAGGATTCTTCCAAAAGACAACTTAGTCTTAAGTTTGTCAACAGAAATGGCATTAGCATCTAAGCTGCACTTACACTAGCATAGAAATAGTGCCACTTGAAACCAATTATTTTGCCAAAACCAGTGGGCATTAGAACTTTATAACTTGAGACAGGAAAAAATTTTGTGTGTAGCACAATTGAGCTAAAAAACCCACTTTAACATTTGAGTGCTCTTTCTTCTTTTTCTTGCACTATTATCAAGTTACTTTAAGATCAACACTGCAGCTATGTGAAACAGAAGATTGGGTAATTTTAAAACAAGAGAGAGCTTTCACTCTCAAGCAAAATGATGTAGACCCTGGCAAGCCACTCCTGCCACTAATAAAAATGAGGAAAAAAATGATATATTATAACCAGCTTATATAAAGGCTATCAGAGAGCTGTGGAAGCACAAAGGACCAAAAGAATACATTTCCAGAGAGTAGAGAAGCTAGAAACTCTCAAAACAAAACAAAACAAAACAAAACAACAACCGACTAAGAGTCTGCAACTATCTCTGCAAAATTTGGTAGTTCTGAGTATAGGTCACTTCTGTTTCAGAAAAAGGCAGTATACATCTACTACTGTATATATATATAGGAAGAAAAACACAGGCACATGATAGAAAAACATTTATTTTGATTTTGTGTTAGGGCTAAATAGAGGGGAGCTATCAAGGAGAAACCAGAGGTGGTTTTGGTTTTCCCTAGGCCTGGAGGGGGGTGGTGGGAATTAGGAGCAGAAGGAACCTTACACATACTGCTGTTCTTAAGAAATACCCTGAATTCTGAAGACTGATGCATAGGGAACCTATAATACTAAATAAAATATTTCTGAAATGCAAAGTTTATATTTCCAGTCTATACTATATGTTTCTCTCATTTTCAAAATACTTTGACATCAAGTATGTTAGTTTATTGTTTTAAGATCAGATTGGGAATTACTTGTAAGTCCTTTTTTTGGTTAATATATTTATTTTTCAATTTTTTCATTTCTACTATTTTTTCAGATTTACTCAATTCTTCAGTTTTAAACCTCATAAACTGAATATTCATTTACTTTCATGTATCATTATTCTTAAATCATTTCAAAATAAAATTAAAATACACAGAATACATTTTATTTATTAAAAAAGATTTTATTAATTTATTTGACAGAGATCACAAGCAGGCAGAGAGGGAGGCAGAGAGAGAGGAGGAAGCAGGCCTCTGCTGAGCAGAAAGCCAGACGCGGGGCCTGATCCCAGGAATCTGGGATCAGGACCCGAGCGGAAGGCAGAGGCTTTAACCCACTGAGCCACCCAGGTGCCCCCAGAATACATTTTAGATAGAAATGAAAGTACTTAAATTTTTATTATACATTTTAATGTTCTATTTTTAAAGTAAGCTGTTAAAGTTATTTATCTCTATGTAAGTACAACCTTGCATTTTTCCTCAAAATTTTGATATACATTTTCTTCCAAATTCTATTATTTTAATTTTTTTAAAGATTTTATTTATGTATTTGCCAGAGAGAGACACAGTGAGAGAAAGAACACAAGCAGGGGGAGTGAGAGAGGGAGAAGCAGACTTCCCAACAAGTAGGGAGCCCGATGTGGGGCTTGATTCCAGGACCCTGGGATCATGCCCTGAGCTGAAGACAAACGCTAAATGACTGAACCACTCAGTTGCCTCTAATTTTTTTTTTTTTGGATCAAATAAATATTCAGATGTGAAAGTATGTTTTAGAGGATATTTATGCTGTGTGGTTGTGGCAGTGTTGGCTAAAGGGGATTTTCACAAAGTATTCTGTAGCATTGAAATTCGATATATATATTTAATAACATGTTTAGAGATTGATGTTTATAATTTTTCTCTTACATTCAGCAATTTTTAATTTTTGAACCCTGTACAATATTAATTTTTATAAAATAATTCAGGAGTTTTTGGAAAGAATAAGACATCATACATATCACTTCATTCAACTTTATTTTTTATTCAGATTTTCCATATCTTTTGTAACTTAATGTAACAGATATATAGAAATATAATAATGTTTCTGTATCATGTTTCTGTGTTTTTCTTCATATATATACAATAGTAGATGTATTGCCTTCTGAAATGTATATGACTTATAAAATGAAGAAAGTTCTAGAAAAATATTCAATTCATGGCCACATTCATGTAGAAACAAGACTAAGTCATGTTTCTTTTCCCAAATTCCTACTTTTCATAAGTCAGATTTTCTATATCATTCTATCAAAGTTATAATTTTCTCTCTTATGATTAAATTCATATTTTTTTAAACTCTCTCTTCTAAGGGAATTTATTGAGTTTTTTTTTTTTTTCTAAGATTTTATTTATTTATTTGACACACAGAGAAAGATTACAAGTAGGCAGAGCAGCAGGCAGAGAGAGAGGGGGAAGCAGGCTCCCTGCTGAGCAGACAGCCCTATGCGGGGCTCGATCCCAGGACCCCGAGACCATGACCTGAGCGGAAGGCAGCGGCTTAACCCACTGAGCCACACAGGTGCCCCTGAGTTGTCTTTTTCATGTTACTTCATCTTCTATACTGTCTGTTCTACTTAGGTATTGCTGTCTTTCAAATTATCCAAAAACGGAATGTCTTAAAATATCAACAATCAGTATGCTCATGAATCTGGAATTTGGGCAAGGCTGGGTGGAACAATTTGTCCCTCTCCATGCTGGCTTCCTAAAAGATAGTTTTAAGAGCTGGGAACTGGATTAGTTGGAGGACTCACACAGCAACTTCTTTTCATGAAATCTCTGGGATCCTCCAAGTGGTTTTTTCACATTGTCTCCATAGAACGACAGCTTCAGTGCACTAGGATCTCTTACATGGCAAGTGTTACAGGAGATGCGAATCACCAATTTCTCAAGCCCGGGACCCAGAAATGGGCACAACGCTTAATTGGCCAGGCAGTGCAGAGCCTGCCTAGATTCAAAGGAAGCAAAAAGCAAACCTCATCTGTCGATAGAGTGAATAACAAAGTATTTTTTTTTTAAGATTATATTTATTTATTTGAGAGAGAGCGAGGAAGCAGGCTCCCTGATGAGCAGAGAGTCCGATGTGGGGCTCGATTCCAGGACCCTGAGACCATGACCTGAGCTGAAGGCAGAGGCTTAACCCACTGAGCCACCCAGGTGCCCCAATAACAAAGTATTTTAATCTATCATCAGTCCAATGGTTATTCAGATACTTCATCACTGTCTATAATTTAAAAACAATTTTTAATCTTTAAAGAATTTTTTTCTAGCTTGGATTATTTCCTTTAGGATGGCTTCCCTAAGACTTTTTAGCATGTTGCTTCCATCTCTTCTGGCTGCAGAACCGTCTCATGGCATTGTGGTATCTTTCAATTATGCAAATATGTCCATGTCAAAAAAGATGTTGAATGGGAGTTTTCGTGCTGGCACAGAAGTGGCAGTTAGAGGCCAAAGCCAAGAAAGAAGTCCACATGAACAATAAAATGTCATAAGAACTACTGGAGCCAAACATTTCTCGTAGGCTTCACTGAGAATTAGTTGAACAGCTTATGCTATCCTCAGCCATTACACAGCACACTATGAAGCTTTGCATAAAGACCAGGGAAAGGAGAAAGCAAGTTAAAATTGCAATGTTCTTGGTAAGAAGGGGATGAGATATATGAGGGGGGTTTCCTATAATCACAGGCTAACCAAAATAGGATTTCAAATGAATAATTCATAGAGAACAAAGGTGCCTAACAGAAAAACAAAATTGTCCTTTTTCTCAACAACTGAATGTGAACTCATTCACTCTAGAAATGACTTTTGAACAGTGACAAGTATGGTGAGGAGGAAAAAATAAATTTCATATTTGTACACCATTGTCTTCAGACAGTTTAATAAATCATTATACATACTTGTAAATAATGACTTGAAATTAAAAACAAGAATTGAGCTGGTTTGGGTTGATAATAGATGTATATCTCCATTCAAAATTTTACAAAGAAATCTTCATATTTTGGTGACTTTGGATGAAAGGAAAAAATATTAGTGGGCATCATTTGAGGATTTACTCATGCAAGAAAATTATGAGAAAGTATACATTTTGGTAATATCTGTTTTCTCAATTTGTTTGTTTTTTTAAGTTAACGGGGATCCAAATATTGTTTAATGAGGATTGTGCAGTTAAAGACTCCTTAATTTAAGGGGTCATTTGGATTCTATTAATGTTTTACTCTTAACACTTAATAAAAATACTGTATACTCCAAAGAAAGTGAAGAAATGAATTGTGTAAAATTGTCAATTGATGTGATAGTTTTTGTATTTGATTTGGTACAAAATGGTTCCTTTGATATTACACCTAGCAGAAATTCCACCGGTTTTCTGATATATGGGTGATACTTTTCCTTAGCTATCTTTGCCAGTGTAGACATATGTCCCCCATGTTTTCATAGTATGTAAATAATTTAATGGGAATTTTGAAGCAAGATTAAGGAATTTATCATAAGCCCATGAGTCTAATCTTCTACTTTTGATTTATGATTTGAACCATTGTCCATTTATCTTTAGGGAAAAATATATGAAAAATGGAAAATACATGAAATAATAGCATTTTTTTTTTTAAGCCAGAAAGACACATTATGTCTTAGCTGGCCCTGAGGAAATCTCTTCCTAAACTATTTATCATTTATGGTAAAGTTCACTTCACTATACATTTTAAGCTTAAAACAAAAGTACAAAATTCCAGTTATTTTATTTATGTGGCATATGCTTTAAGGTAAATGGAATGCTCCATATGTACAAAAGGAAAGAATAATCTGAAATGATAGCTAAAGTACAAATGAAACCTTAACAACTTGTGATAACTTGGGAAAATCTCCTGACGTATAGCTAAATTATACATTGTGTGTGTGGTACTTAAATGGTGAGAAATCCAAAAGAAATTTCAGAAATTTGTCCATTTTTTTCCTTATTGAAATGTAATACACTGAATTTAAAACAGAAAAAGGATCATCCATGTGATGGTTTTTAAGAACAGAATGATTTCAAAATAGAATATTTATTTAGAATCTGCCCTTTACCAGGGATTTTATTTCCTTATTGGTCAAGTCCTTTCTTATCATACCATTGTTTAAAATTTTTACTTCTAGAAATGAAAATTTTAAAAGTTAAAGTCATAAAATGAAGTTAGGCTGCAATGACTTTCTCATATTTTTAACAAAAAGTAAGGTGCAAGTAACAATTTACCTGATTTATAACTGGCCATGACAATAGTGGTTGTTTACTTCCCTAAGGCACTGTTTCTGCTTTTTCCAAAGGGGAGGATTTTCTTTAGATCTCCTCTGTACAATGCCACAGATCTGTCAGTTAAGTAGAACCATATGTTAAGTACTTCAGAATTTAAAAACCATACTTTTATCATTGATGATAAAGAAATAACTTTTCTTCTTTTTCTTCTTCCTTCCTTCCTTCCTTCCTTCCTTCCTTCCTTCCTTCCTTCCTTCCTTCCTTCCTCCCTTCCTTTCTTTCTTTCCATCCTTCCTTCCTTCTTGTTAGTTTGTTTCTTACTGGGGAGAGGGGTCAATAAACATGTTCTTGAACAGAATAGATCCACTGCCACATTGTAGAACAAGCTACAGAGGGGCCCAGAAGAGTCAGTTATTAGTTGGACACCCAATTAAAGACTACACTTCCTAGTCTTCCTTTCATGTAAATGTGGGCATATGACTAAGTTTTGAACAATGAAAAATGAGCAATAGTTAATGTGTAAAAATTTCATAGTCCTACCCTAAGCAGAAAGGCATGTGTCTCCTCTGCCTATTTTCCTCTTTCCCTCTGACTATAGTGTAGATAGGATGGTAGGAAATGGAACAGTCCTTTCATTCCAGGGAATAGACATTCAGGAGGTGAGAGAAATAAAACAAAGGAAGTTTAGCTTTAAAGAACAAGGTAAACATGGGCTTAAATGTTAGCTCTTATAATCTCATATAGTGTAAATATAAAACAAGTTACTGCACATCTTTGAGCTTAATTTTTCTCATTTGAAAACCATGAGTAATATTATGAAATTCAAGTGGGATTGTTATTATTGTGAGGATGATTATGTTGTGATGATAAAATGAGATAATGTGTGCAAACTTCCCAGGACAGTGCACAGCTACAGGAAAATACTATTTCTATCTGCTACTCTTTCCTATTTAACTTAGAGCTTGTGTTAATTTTGGCAATCATTTTGTAGTAAGCATGTGAAGCAAGTTAGTTATAAAAGTGTAATTAGCTGTCAGTTCTACCCAGTGTGCTTTTTATCTCCCATGTAGGTTTCTGTCAAAAAGTTTGATTTGAGTCTTTTAACATTTTTTATAGATGTCAAACATCATGAATTTTACCTACTTGGGTACTGGGCATTTTGTTTTCTATAAAAAGATTCTATAAAGATTCTTTTTTTTTAAGATTTTATTTATTTATTTGAAAGAGAGAGAGAGAGACAATGAGAGAGAGAACACAAGCACAGGCAGAGGAAAAGGGAGAAGCAGGCTTCCTGCAGAGCAGGGAGCCCAATGTGGGGCTCAATCCCAGGACCCTGGGATCACGGCCTGAGCCAAAGGCAGATGCTTAACAACTGAGCCACCTAGGCTCCCCAAGATTCTATAAAGATTCTTGAGCTTTGTTCTTGGATGTGGTTAAGTAACTTAGAATTGGTTGGATAATTTCATGTCTTGTTTTAAAGATGTGGTAGGTAATACTGTGGAAATGTTCAGCATAGGGATAATTATTTCTCATTACTAGGAAAGACCCTTCTATGGATTCTGCCCAGGACCCCTAAGCAGTTTGGTTGATGAACCAGATACTCTTCCTGTCCTTATGTGAGTGCCACACCCTGGTACTCCTAATCCTTTGAGGCGTTTTTTTCTCTAGGTCTTAGGTAGTTCCCTCACATGATCAGTACTCCAAGGGACCCTCTGGGGATACACATAATTCTCTGTATCTGTGCATTCCTCTCCTCTCTAGTACTTTCTTCTGTGAATGTCTTACTCTGCCTCTCAGTCAAAATATCTCAACTTATGGGACCCGTCAAACCCCATCTCTCCTGATTTTTGTTTTGTCTTTCAAGGATATTCGTTATCTGACATTCAGTGTCTTGAAATCTATGACTTTTTATATTGTTTCTTTTTGGGTCATTCTCTGAAAGAGAAGCAAAAAACATAAAACATAAAAAACATAAGCCCAGCATTGAAATAGAGTGTAAAAAACTTTATGTTGGAGGACTGTACAAAATATTATAAGAAGACAGAACAAGGAGCTATAGTACTCTTTATTTTTTATTCAATAAGTCATAGACTTTTAAAAGAAAACAGTACTTATAAATACAAGGTAATTATATTTTATAAAATCAGTATTCTAATACTGATTAATACAATCTGAAAGGTAGTTTTTCAGAATCTGTTGGTGCATAACAAACTAATCCAAAATTTAGTAGCTTAAACATCAATCACTTTAACCTATGCATAATCTGTACATCAAGGATTGGGATACAACTAGACTTCGAGAATAGTCTATTCCATGTAGCATCAGTTTGGATCACTTGGTTGTATTCAGTTGGTGACTGAACTCAGTGAGGGTCCAAGATGGCTTCCCTCATGTCTGCCTTGGAAAAGTCACCTAGTAGGCTGAGTTTGTCTGGACCCTTTTCCTACCTAACATGATCTCAGGGCCTCTTCACATGGTCCTTCGCATGAGGGAATGAGTGAGTGCTTCAAATATGGGAGCATGAAGAGGCAAAGCAGGTATTTCTAAGGCAAGAAACTCAGATTTGATCCCATACTAGCACATGATGGAAAAGGAAATCTCTATAATCTTTTTTGTGTATAGTGATGTCCAGGAAATTTTTTAAAAGTGTTCTAAAAACTAAATTCTCAGAATCACTTATGCCAATATGTGGAGATGTCAAAAATAATTGACATATAAACCTATTATTTTCTAACATAAAAATGTTTCTAGTAAATATTCTAACTTATTAAGGAAAGCACATAACAAATTGACATCCCTAATTCATAATCCAGCCACTAAAATTTAAAAATTTGAATTGATTACTCTCACAGAACAATATTTTTAAGGATAAATGTGCTAATAATTTCTAGAATCCTTAAAATAAATCTACTGAAGCATTACAAATCATAGCCTCATTACTTTTATAAAAACAATACATATAAGTAGGGGGGCACCTGGCTGGCTCAGCGGGTTAAGTCTCTGCCTTCGGCTCAGGTCATGATCCCAGGGTCCTGGGATTGAGCCCCGCATCAGGCTCTCTGCTCAGCAAGGAGCCTGCTTCCCTCTCTCTCTGCCTGCCTCTCTGCCTACTTAGAATCTCTCTCTCTGTCAAATAAATAAAGTCTTAAAAAAAAAAAACAATACATATAATTAAAAATATTCTTGATGGATAAATAAAATGTTCAGTTCAAAACTTAATAAATCATATGTACACAAGACTTTCAAAATGGAGAACTGACCTGTACCCCTGGGGATAAAAATATATGTTTATAAAAAATAAAAAATTATATTAAAAAAAAATGGAGAACTGACTTCTATGGGGAAAAAAAATCCATAAATTAAAAAGAGGATGCTAAATTGTGGGGTAACTATTTTAAACTTAAAACAGGATGTAGGGCACCCGGGTGGCTCAGCCAGTTAAGCATCTTGATCCCAGGGTTCTGGAATCAGCCTGTCCTGATCCCACACATCAGGATCCCTGCTCAGAGGGAAGCCTGCTTCTCCCTCTCCCTCTACCCCCAACCCTGCTTGTGGACTCTCGCTCTCTCTCAAGTAAATAAATAAAATCTTTAAAAAAAAAAAAAGGTTATAATGGCATTCATATAGTACTAGTTTTACTACGTGTTTTTATTCTTATGATATGCTCTTTTCATACTTGACTTTTAACATGTTACTTAAACTTATAAATTTGTTTTCTTTAGAATGAATTTAAGAATACCATATTTTTTTATTATTTTTTAAAAGAATAGCATATTTTAAAATAATAGCTTTTTCCTCATGTCCATAAAATATTGTATCAATAAATTGAACAAACTGAGAATGAAGTTCAAAAGGGACAGTAAAACACACACTCTCTCTCTCACACACACACAGACACACACACACTTCCCCCATGACTGTGAATGGAAGGCTCTGAAAAAAGAGAGGTAACAAAAAAAGAAAGAAAGAAAGGAAACATGTATAGTTCCCCTGAGTTCTATACTAGGACCAATCTTATTTAGCTTCTGTATAAATGACCTTGAAATTGGAGTAAACCTGACCATACCTTGCTTTAAAAACAGTAGACAGAGCAGAGTCGAGATAAAGCTACAGGGAAATCTTAATAGAATATAGCCGTGACTGGGAATGTTACAGATGAAATTTAATGTGGTACAGTCTCATTTTAACATCACAAGGGAAAATGCAAGCATGTGGTGGTGGAGGAGGGAGAAATAGCACATATAATTTAAAGCCAGGAATACAGGTGTTTTCTTTAGTCCAAATAATTTCCTAAAATGCTGTATGTTGTATGATTGTGTACACTTTGGCAATTTGCATATGGATTCTAAGAGACAGAAGTAAACGTATAGATGATCACAGTTAAAGCAAATATCCTATACATAAAATAAACACTTGGATTCATAATAACTACACATGAGTGCACTTAGGTATTGAGGGTTTATTCCTGTTGCCCTCATTTTCATCTATAAGAAAGCAAAAACTCATATAAGAAAGTGAAAATGAAAAATGGGGGTGCATTTGGGATATTAAAATTTTACTTAAAAGCAAAATTATAGAATGGATAGAGTAATCCAAAGATCGGTTAATGACTAGTTGTTTTTCTACTTGTAAACAGTATCTTTTAAATTGTGTTGCCTTTGTTCTTTTAGAAGTAGTGGTGCTTCTTTTGACAGTGATGACAGCTGATGGGAATGATCCCCGGGTAGGAAGCTATTCAGAGGTGTTTGATCTTGAAGCTCCTGCTCTTACATTTTTGTTGCTCTTGTTAATTTTCACAAATAAAATAATAGGAAAAAAAAACCCCTCTGTTCATTTTCCCCTCCAAGGTTGAATTCATAATCAATTAAATACCTTTTTTTCTTCATGTATATTCTATTTTGTTAATGTATAATTTTGGTGTTTGAAAGTAGTCATATTTCAAATCAGTTTTTGTCCATTTGAAGGTAAGATCAGAAAAGACATAGGAATGGGATGTGAAAAGATCAGATTATTTAGTTTTATTTTCTTCAACTCTGTCTACAAACCAGGCTAAGAAGTAAAATTGGCCTAAACATAGATACCATAATACAGATACTGGAAAAATCTTGATGTAAAAGCAAATATAGACATATCTTCCTCTAAGGAACTGAGTCTTAGAACTACAGAACAAAATTGAGTAATTGAGCTTTGAGAATTATTTCTCATACCAATCAATTAAGAGCCTGAGTAAACAAATTCATTTTGTAACTGCACAGCTTTATAAGTACATGTGTGAAAGTTAAGTAGACAGAGTAATCCTAGTTCTTTCCTTGACTCTTTCTCAACTTAAAAGCTTTGACTCTGGGGTCAAAAGCCCTGAGATCAAATTCAAGCCCTAACCCATGATATTGAAATTAAACAGCATTCTGCTCTGGTTTCTCTATCTTTACCTGATCTAATTCATGTAGGGAAGTTAGCGCAATGTTTGGAACATAGTAGTTATTCATTAAATGCTAGACACTGATGATATAGATAATGTTGATAACTATGCCTTCCTGCCTAGAAATGTTTATAAAAAATTGGAACTGCCAGGACCAGAGAGTAGTGACTTATCCCTCTGCTTTATGATGAAGAGGATGATGCTACTGATAGAAATGAAGAAGAGCCATTTCTTACCAGTGGTTTTTCTCTAAGAAAATGACCATTTATTAAAATTTTTATATGGATCATTGTATGTTGTCATTTACAGAGAAACATAGATGATGGTGATGACAGTAATGATGGTGAACACGATGATGTGATGACACCATCATTAGATATATAATTATACATGTATATTTAAATGACTGCTTTCCTCAAGTGAGCCATATCATCCTCTAATCCAGTTATGCCTCTCTATGTTATATCTTCTTAAGTAGGTCTTTCAAATATAAAAATCAGTGAGTCGGTTATGAATCACCAAGTGTTTAGAATTCACTAAATATGGCAAAAGACCCAAGAGGGTCTTGCAATATTTTGAAGGAAATAAATCCTCTATGGACAAGAAATTTAACAGATTTACCTGTCTATTTGCTATCTACCTGACACAGGGCCTTTGCTTGGTAAATCACTACTTGAATGTGTATGTAGTATATTAAAAAACCCAGTAACTTATAGACAGAACACTTGTGGAATTAGACATACCATGTATTGTGAATTGAATTGTTATAATCCATCCAGAAAATGGGAGGATTAAAAAAATCACCCAGATATTTAAAGCATAGTCTTTTAGGTGAGCCACATCCCTGAAACTCTTTAAAACACACATCTATTTCTTTTGTTTTTTTTTATTTAATTTTTTATTTTTTATAAACATATATTTTTATCCCCAGGGGTACAGGTCTGTGAATCACCAGGTTTACACCACACATCTATTTCTAATCCACATTCATTCTACACAGACCTTAGTCCCTTCCCCTAGGAAGACTGTTATCCAGAATATTTCACATTGTGAAGCAAAACAGGAGAGAAATATAATTAAGTTTATTGGGAAAACGGTTTTTGATGATCAAATAAATTTGAAGAATGCCTGGCAAATGGCTGCTATTGGGAGGGGGACTTCCATAGTCTGTCCTTATTTGAGCCCAGTTTCTAAATTTCTACTCAGGATCTGCCACTTGAAAAGCTAAAGTCTCCTGGCAAACAATCTACTTGTTTACTTAGCCATTTGAGCTGTGGGTATTTCAATTAGTTCCCCGACCATTGTTTTTAGATTAAAGAATTGTCAGGCTAAGTAAGGAAAAGTACACTTTTACTTAATTGATAAAAGGTTAGTTCAAGTCTTCCTCTGAACTGTAACTCATTAACCTTCTAATTATGACAGGAGTTCTCACAGAAGTACTTAAAGTACAGCCCTTTCTTAAATTTTCGTATTACTTCCTGGGTTTAGCTTCATCTGTATGTGTTTCTAGTTCATTCTAGAGCATCTGGATTTCACAGTGGACCAAACAATAATTTTTTGATAATTTTAAATTGGCTGCTGAAATTAAAACATGTGAAGATGTTGTAGGAATCTATGGATTTATTGCATCCCTTGAAAAATCAGAATCTGGCCACAGTGGTTGTGCATTCTCACATGGAAACAATCAGTTGGAACTGAGTAGCTTCCAGTCCTTTTGAGAAGATATATTATATCCATTCCCCTTTGTCCCGCTTATTCCCTCTTGTCTCCCTAACACTGAGGCCGTTTTACTTGTCATCTGTTACTGTGCTTTATTGTTATTCTCTTCCTACTAAAGGGGCAAATAAAGTGACTGCGTGTCTCATGAAACATATTCCTATGTGTCTAATATTCAAGGTGTGTCTCTGTCCAGAGAATAATGTTAAGATCCTATTTTGGAGCAACTCCGGTAGACTTCACTTGTTAATATTGTCTTCTGACCTCTGAAGTCATTTCAGTTTCAAGAGTTGACCTAGGAGCTTAGATTCAACTGTCAAGATGTAGTGAATCTATTTCCTCTGCCAGCTTCATGAAATTCTATTGCTCTTTTACATTTGGTATCTTTGACTAAGTAGAAATGTAGCTAATATCTACTTATTCAGGATTTGTTTTTGTTAAGGAAAGAAAATGGATTTTGAATTGTGTTAACAGTGTAAATATATGATGGAAGCTGTACTTAAGATCATTTTTTAGAACAGAATATTGGCTTGAAATGGATTACCTTAGAAGATGTGTGTAAAAGCAGATGATTGCAAGCCCAAAGATGAGTTTTAATAACAACAATAATTGCAGTACCACAAAATGCAAAAAAATGTTGTATTAAGAATCATGAGACTTAGACACTAATAAATTTGTGAACCTTTAAACAGATTACTTAGTCTCTGGAGATATTAGCCTACTCATATATGAAATGGATATTGTAAATTGTTCTCTAGAAGAATGCAGTAGTATCAAATGAGAAACAATTTTAAATTATTTTAGGACAGTTTAATATTAGTTGTAAGGTTTAATTGTACTGTTCCACAGAAGAAGATGATATATAGATTTTAAATTTGTAAATCAAAAGGAAATGAAAAATAAAGCAGCCCCCAGAATTTCAGATCTAGAGAGCACCAGATTCTCCCCCAAATAATCTTTATCATTGGGGACATAGTGGCCAAAGATGTGTCTGGGATGTGAGACAGAAGAGTTGGTCAGAATGTATCTGACAACAAGATCCACATTATCAATGATGGAATAACAGATCAGAATGAGATGCATTAAAATGTATTGCCAACAGAATCATAGAACATGACCAGTTGATGCATTAACGGTGGAAGTAGAAAGTGCTAGAAGAAAGTGCAGAGCAGCATGTGAAGCAGGAGAAGAGAATGCTGCCATGAATATTTGTCCTTATTTCTACCTGTTTTCTTTTTCTGAAATACACTTTTTCATGTTGTTCAGTCCAGAGGGATGTTTTGCATAATGCTTCTATAACCTTATGGATGAGAGTGATAGGTCTTCCAAATTAGGCCAGTCTGATCTTGTTTCCCAGACCATGGTGATTATTCTAGAGAATGGCAAGTAAACAAAGACTGGATGAGATGTTCCTTCTGTGAGGTTTTTCAGATGGAGGTTGCTGAGGAAGACTTTTTAAAAATTTTCTTCCTTTCTGGAACCCTCCTACACTGTTGGTGGGAATGCAAGCTGGTGCAGCCACTCTGGAAAACAGCATGGAGGTTCCTCAAAATGTTGAAAATAGAACTGCCCTATGACCCAGCAATTGCACTATTGGGTATTTACCCTAAAGATACAAACATAGTGATCCAAAGGGGCACGTGCACCCAAATGTTTATAGCAGCAATGTCCACAATAGCCAAACTATGGAAAGAACCTAGATGTCCATCAACAGATGAATGGATCAAGAAGATGTGGTATATATACACAATGGAATACTATGCAGCCATCAAAAGAAATGAAATCTTGCCATTTGCGACAACATAGATGGAACTAGAGCGTATCATACTTAGCGAAATAAGTCAAGCAGAGAAAGACAACTATCATATGATCTCCCTGATATGAGGAAGTGGTGATGCAACATGGGGGCTTAAGTGGGTACGAGAAGAATCAATGAAACAAGATGGGAATGGGAGGGAGACAAACCATAAGTGACTCTTAATCTCACAAAACAAACTGAGGGTTGCCGGGGGGAGGGGGTTTGAGAGAAGGGGTTAGGATTATGGACATTGGGGAGGGTATGTGCTTTGGTGAGTGCTGTGAAGTGTGTAAACCTGGCGATTCACAGACCTGTACCCCTGGGGACTAAAAATATATGTTTATAAAAAATAAAAATTTAAAAAAAATTTTTCTTCCTTTCTGCTCATAGGACCTATGTGATTCAAGTCCAAACCACTAGCAGCCATTCCTTTGCCTCCTTGCACATCTCCTTTGACTGCAAAAAGATAATATGGACTGTGAACTAAAGAGAGTCTCAGAAAGAATTCAATTCCTTAGTTGTGCTAGCCATTTCCACTTTCTTCCTGTGTTTTGGGTCTCTGTTCCAATAAACACCCCATTTCTAAGATAATGTGAGTAGCTTGCATGCATAGTTTTTACCAAAGGATACTAAACATTGTCATATTAGGAACTCTAAGAGGCACCCGGGCGGCACAGTTTGTTAAGCATCTAACTCTTGGTTTTGGCTCAGGTTGTGATCTCAGGGTTGTGAAATAGAACCCCTGTCAGGCTCTGGGCTCAGTGGCAAGTCAGCCTGGGATTTTCTCTCCTTCTCCCTCTGCCCCTCCTGCTTATGTTCTCTCTCTCTCTCTGAAATAAATAAATAAATCTTTAAAAAAAAAATGTCAGGCCAAAATCTATTTTAGGGGATAATTAAATTGTAGTTAATTTATTTAGAGGGAGGAGAGGGGCAAATCTTAAGCAGGCTCCACATTTAGTGCAGGAACCCGATGGATGAGGGGGGCTTGATCTCACAACCCTGAGATCATGACCTGAGCTGAAATCAAGAGTCCGTTGCTTAAGTGACTGAGTCACTCAGGTGTCCCTAAATTGTAGTTTAAATTCTCATACGTAGTTAAAACATTAGAAAGGATAATTAGGAGATTAGATTACACAGGGTTCAATATATTACTATGTTAGAGCAAAGACATATTTTAAATAACAAAGATAGCTGCACATTTTTTGTTGTTGCCACCAGAAAAAATTTACTCTGAGGAAATGAAACAATTTTTTTTTTCAAAAGTTTAGAGATTTAAATGCATAAAATGTGATACTTACCACAAAAGCCACCTACCATCATGGTATTTCATGATTTTAAAAGAAAAAAAAATTATGCACATACTTAAGATTGAAAATATCTTCTGAGTACATACAACGAATATTTTTTCTCATGCTTATCGCAGTTCTGTTCCCAATCATTTGAATGCAATTTACCATCGTCATAACGTTCCAAGGGAGAGCCTATAGAGATTGTGTTGTGATGTCAAATTGCTATATGAAAACAATTTTGATAAGCGCATGGACACCACATTATAATGACAAATTATAATGACAAAATGGTTTCAATGTTTCCATGGAGACCAAATTACAATGTCAAATTGATGGCAAAATGAGGTCAATACAAATCTACACAGACCAGATTGTGATGTTAAAACAATGCAAAGCAATATCACCACAGATCTGGGGAGGCTATGCTATGATGTCAAGATGATGGGAAAGTAATATCTAGGATGATGTCAACACAGAAACAGAAAAGATGTCAGTGGAAATCTCACAGCATCCTTCATGATGACAGTACAATAGAGCACTGTTATTAATGCAGATTTAACCAGTGGTAAAGTAAATTTAGTGAAACTGGGAAAATGAGAAGCTTATCTATTTCAGTATTATGATTCTTAATATCATTTCATTTCATGTTCTTAGAAACTACGTGCTTAGTCATGGAAGTTAGAGTGGGAAAACTAAGCTATGTTACTCAGTGGCAGAAGTTATTTATTGAAGAATCTGTTTAGATGTAAATTACTTTCTTCATTTACAATACGACTGTGAAGGGACCCACAGGGAGACAGTCTGATTAATTCAGTCCTTTCTGGAAGGCTTCACTGGCAGAGTTTTCTGTAGAAATGTCTTTGGGGCATGCACACCCCTCCCCTTGGGGTGGTTGTCATACTTTTTAATTCTTCTTTCTTAAAGATGTTAAAATATTTACAGTTACATTTTTGTATTTTATAAATTATAAACCAAGTAGTTTAATACTTCCTTAAACCTGCCCTTGTCAAAAATAGTATGAAGCACCAAGCTATCTTCACTGATGCAGATTATTTCCATTTGTTCTTAAATAATAAATTATGTTGATGCAATTTATCTTGAATAAGTGCAATAAATATTTTAACCTAATGCTAATGTCAATCAGTTGGATGTTAAATGCAAATGGAAGAGAACACATTTATCATGATTTCTCAAATTATTTTTTCTTCCCTCCAATGGTAAACCTGACTTCTCATAGAAATAAGAGACCATATGTTGTAATGTGGTAAAAACATTCTGATTATTTCAAAATAAACTTTTGCTCAATTAGAAAAGATTATGATACTTTGCTATACTGTTTGTGTCTGTGTTATTTTCCCAAGTGTAAACCTTTCCAGGTTTGTGGATTTACCATTTTATGTAGTGATTGAGCCCATGCCTCAGTACGCAAACTCATTTAACCATGATGACTAAATTAACTGGATGATTCACTTACATTCAACAAACATATTTTAGTTGAATACTACGTGCCAGATAGTATGCAAGGTCAATTAAATCAAACGGTTTTAGAGATTTGTTTTACAAGATTTGCCAATTGTTTTAAAATGCTCATCATTTAAGTTGAATTGATTCATCTGTCTGTGAGTGCAGGAATCTCTATTCCTTAGGCTTTAGCTTCTTTTTCTTTTATTTTGCTTTCCTTTCCTTTTTAAGGGAAAGTGGATAAAATGATATCAAGAAAGAGTTTCTTGAGACCTCTTGTTCAAATTAGTTAATGTGGTATAAGACCCCCTCTGGGTGGACAACACAGGTTTCTCTTCAAGAAACAGCACCCAGGGCGCCTAGGTGGCTCATTGGGTTAAAGCCTCTGTCTTTGGCTCAGGTCATGATCCCAGCATCATAGGATCGAGCCCTGCATCAGGCTCTCTGCTCAGTGAGGAGCCTGCTACCTCCTCCTCTCTCTCTGCCTGCCTCTTTGCCTACTTGTGATGTCTGTCAACTAAATAAATACAATCTTTAAAAAAAAAAAAAAAAAGAAAAGAAATAGCACCTAATTTCAGTCATTCTTGAGGGGTTGCAGATCCAGGGACACAACATGCCAAGACCAGCTTAGTTGTCCAACTGAAACCAGTTCAAATTACACATGAAGAAGGAATGTAATAATAAGAAGAATGATAATAGTAATAAGTAACAGTAGTATGCAGATAGCTTTCTTAATGCAGAGGCTATAGAACTTCTCTGGGATAGCAGGTCTGCCACTGTGTGAAGTTCATTTATTTTATGGAATCTGGCTTTGTTTTTTTGTTTTTTTCCCCCCAAGGTACTGAAGACAAATAAGAAAGGTGGGGTGAACAAGAATACTGCTTGTCTTCCTCAAGCTGTGGTTTTAGAGTTGCAGGGGAGAATACAAGATCTGTTCGACTTTGTGACACTTTAGGACACCTAAATGTTCTTAGGCATTCATGGCAATAGAGTCTACTTTGTATTGTGTTCCACTCAAAGAAAAAATTATCACAGGGTTTGTGGTATCGATGTGACAATATTTTCTCCAAATCCAAAGGACAAATGAGATCTCCCTTACAAATTGCTTTGATATCCCATTATCACTTATGAAACACAACTTCTTAAAAATCATGGCCTACAACCATGTCAGAATTCTTAGATTTTTTTGTAAGGTCAAATATTATCTAAAGTCATGTATCACCTAAAACAGAACTATAGAAAATGAAGGTAGAAACATAAATAGATTCTAGATGGAGCAGAACTACTTGAAAACACTGTGAGGGAACAAGGTAGCCAAGCGATATGGTAGGCACGCAAAAAATGAAATCAAGAAAGGAGGCATACTTAAACACTCTCGATTATTCTTTATTTCTATTTCTTATTTTCTATCACATACTTTTTGAGTGTAGCTCATTATAAAATTGTATCTCTATCTCAAGTTTTCATATAACACCTTGTACAACAGAAAGTTTTGGCAAGGGTGGCTCTATACCTGGGGACCTTGGGTCATGTCTGATAGTCTATGCTAACACAGTTATTTATGTTGCAGATCTTGGGTCATGCAGTAGCAGCTTCATCCGTGTGAATGAACAGCTATACCAACATGACCAACTGCCAATTAAATGCTTGCATTATTAAGCTCCAGTGACCTTCCCTGTTTGGCAATACTTCCTCTGTTACTGGGAAAAGTAAGGAAGGAATCTGGCTACCGATTAAAAACCCATGTATGGGGATACCTGGGTGGCTCAGTGGGTTCAAACCTCTGCCTTCAGCTCAGGTCATGATCCCAAGGTTCTGGGATCGAGCCCCTCATTGGGCTCACTGTTCAGCAGGGAGCCTGCTTCCCCACTCTCTCCCTGCCTACTTGTGCTCTCTGTCTGTCAAATAAGCAAATAAAATCTTAAAAAAAAAATGTATGATTTTTTTAGGTCTGACCATAGGCAATTGCAAAGGCTTTACTTGGCAGGCCTTATGGAGCAGAGTTGCCCTCTCCACACCAAATTTGGTGCACAGCCATTGCATGCCAGTCTCTGAAGGGATTTGCAGTCAAGGGTTCAGGCCTCTCTGGCCTGTCATGCTATTTTGCATATTTATGTTCTTAGCCCTGGCACCTTCATTCCTAGGTCTCCTTCTGAGGCCTTCTACCAAGGTCCTTTTCAGGTGCTTCTGTTGAGGACCTCTTACTGGGGAGGAGATGGGAACTTTAAGATACTTTTCCCCTTCTCATTCAGTACCTATTACTTTACCACATCTTCTCTTCCTCTTTTTCCAATATCAGAATCCACAGAACTACTGGAACATTTTGTAGAGAGCTCCCTCAAAAGTGAGAGGAGCCCCATGTCTGGCTGATCTATCTGATCTTCAACCAGTAGTTGTTATTCCATGTGGGAAAATAGAACATGATGAGTCAATGCTTTCTCAAGCTTCAGACTGTTGATTACATCATAACAATAATTATGGCTTAACATTTTCATTTTGACTCGTTGCTGTAATTGGCTAGTAGGATACTTGGCAACTCAGTTTTTTCTCTCTTCTACCTCAGTAGAACTCCTGTTGGTGACACCTCCCCCACCATCCCCAACTTCATTGGTAGAGGACAACTGGAAACCCTATACTGGTTCCTGTCCTATGAGCCTTTTCCTGTTGCTAATTTCAATATGTATTTGTTCATTGTAATAAATTGTCCCATTGAGTATAATTGCTCTGCTGAGTTCTGTGTGTCCTATTGAATTACTGAATCTGAGGGTAGTCTTGGGAACCTCCAGATCATGCATTTAAAATTATATTAAGCAAACAATGTGTGAATACTGCTTTTAATAAGGTCTATATTTTCTAAACCCAAATATAAGAAATCAGAAAAAATCTCCAAAAATATATTAAAATTTTGCATAGTGTCATCAATAGGATATTACAATCAAAGGCTCAAACAGGGTAGATGTATTTAGCTATGGTGAACATGAGATATGAAAGTGAAATATTAAAATTATAGCAGAATTATTGGCTTTACAAAATGGATTTTCCTTTTAAAAATTATTTCTGTAACTACCAGTATTTCCTATAACATTAAAAGGCCAAAATTGTTATTTCATAGTTGGAAAGGCAAATAGTAGTCAACTAATTCAATGTGCAAATTTTTATATGAAAAAATCATGGCACAGAAGATTTGTAAGACATGGTTAAGATTGCAGATTAAGTTAATGGCCAAGAACACTTGAGTCTTCTGACTTCATACCAGGGTTCTTTAGATAGATTTTTGTGTTCAAAAATTTACAATGAAATAAAAATTTACCAAAATTAAATTTCCAAATTCTTCCCACGTTTTAAACATAATTTTGGGAGAAAGGAGATGGAGATTTACTTCCATAATTCTTGTAAAGTCATCATTTGATGTGTGTAATGCTGAAATACACACAAAGCATTTGTTGTTATTGTTGTTTAGGTTTTAAAAATAGCATACTTCAAATATGAGACATGGGACAAAAGAATAAATTTTAATGGCTAAATTCATATTCTTGCAAATTTGTTATTCAGACTGCAACCAATGATAAACTTTTTAGAAATATGTACTGGATCAGTAGGACTCTGCTAATCTTCCCATTTCTCCAGGTTGAGAAACATGGTTCTAAGTTCTACTCAGAAGTTAAAAAACAAGAATACATGCAAATCTGGAGAATAATCTATATCCCTATGAGGATTAAAAAAGCACAGACATAAAAGAATTAAGGAAAGACTATGAAAACTAATTTAACTTCATAGCCTAGTACTAACCAGCATAAGCAATTGGAAAGTACAAGAAAACATAGTAAAAATTAAGGAACGTGATTGGTGAAGGGATTATAGTATAGCAAGATGGGCTAAATGTAGGTCAGAATTTTCTTCTAGATCAAAATAGTTGCTAAATGTAAATCTTGTGAAAAGAACTTGTGGGAAGTAAGAATTCATGTCCCTTGGCATTCCTGATAAGAACAAGAAGAAAAAACCTAGGAAAGAAGAAAAAAAAAAAAGGAAAGTTAGAAAACAATAATGTATATGAGAGTTACTGGTTTTAATGAGTGTGGTAGTGGTGGGAGGTAATGAGAAGTGGTGTGATTCTAAATACATTTTTAAAATGTGTAATTGTGTAATGGAGTAGATGTTGATGGATTGATCCCATGTTTTTGGCTTGAACAACTTCAAGAATGGATGTCCTTAACTGGGTTGGGGAGACATGTAAGAGAAGCAGTGTTCGGAATTAAGAGTTCAGTTTCAAACATGTTAAGTTACAATAATTATTCAAAACCCATGAACAGATGAATAGTAGGGTGTTTTACATAAAATTGGAGAAGATGATAAAAGATGGGGATGGAATTACAGTTGGGAGACTTCCATTTTTGTTTGGTCTTTAAAGCCATAAAACTAGAGAAGTCACCAAGGGAATTAGTAGAGATGAAAGGAAAAGAGTCCAATGGCTAGCTTCTGGGGCATTCTGAGGTTAAGAAGTTTGGGATATGAGGAAGGACTAGTAAAACATACTCAAAAAGAGGGATGACTAGAATAGAAGGAAAACCAAGAAGCAGTGAATTTCTGAAAGCCGAGTAGAGAATAAGTTTGGGAAAAAGGGAAGAAATCAACTGTATCACATGCTGCTGATAGGTAAGTAAAGTGAGAACTGAGAACTGATCATTAGGTTTAGAATCGTGGACATCATTGGCAAACCTGAAAAGTTAATGGTATGTTGAAAGCAAAGCCTGATTGGCTGGATTGAAGGGAGACTGGGAGAAGAGAAGTTGAGGACAGGAGTATATAAAACACTTTAGTTTTGCTGTAAGACAGCAAAAAAATCAAATGGATCTGGAGAAGGAATTGGGATTAAATGAAGTTTATTTTTTTCAAATATTAGAAATAACAGGACAGTTGTATGCTGAGAGGAAGAATCCAAGATTCAATAGAGAGGTGAGGTTCTATGATGCAAGTGAAATTCCAGAGAAATAAGGCTGCATTCTTTGGAGCTGTTTCTGCATGTGTGACAAACTTCAATAATCAATTCATGGTCAGTTTTGTTTCAACCCACTTCACAACTGCCAGCAGTGGAATAGTTGAAGTAAATTTCAGGTACATGTAATTTTATCCATAAGTGTATCACTCCTATTAATCACTAAAATTTAATAACAATTCATTAATATTGAACATTCAGTTTATCTTTAAATATCCTTGATTTTCTTTGAAGTATTTCCCATTTGTTTACTGAATCAGAAACAAATGGGGTACCTGGGTGGCTCTGTTGGTTGAGCGACTGCCTTCTGCTCAGGTCGTGATACTGGAGTCCAGGATGGAGTCCCACAACAGGCTCCCTGCTTGGCGGGGAGTCTTCTGCTTCACCCTCTGACCCTCCCCCTTCTCATGTTCTCTATTTCTCTCATTCTCTCTTTTTCTCTCAAATAAATAAATAAAATCTTTAAAAAAAACTGCAAAAAAAGAAACAAACAAAATTCACCCATTATAACAAGTCAATAGTCCTTCTTTTAGATATATATGTATGTATATTTATATATATGTACAATACATATAATCTACCTATGTATAGAGAGAGATTCCTAAATGTCTTTTAATCTACTCACTCTTTTCCCTTTTATTTTCTCCTTCCCTCTCTCCCTCTCCCTTTCTCTTCTGTCTTCAGAGGTTTTGTTATACGCTTTTATCTGGAGGCACAAAAATGTCCAGTAGCCTTCATTGTAATGATATTACAATCAGTGGATTCAGTTGTTGTCAACCTAACCCAATTACTATAAACCCACCCTTCAGCTTTTCACTTGATGGTTTTAGCAGGTGTTGACAATTATTACCCAGATTTAATGTCTTATTAGAGATTACGAATTGATAATATCCTAATTATATCATTTCTTCTCTGTTTATTAGCTGAAATACTTTTATAAAGAGAAACTTCCTTTCATCAACTATTTGGTTACTCAAAGGTAGTAATCATATGGTTGAGGCTGGATATTTACAAGATTCTTGTCCCCTACCAGTTTCAGCATAGTTAGTACCCTAAGAACCTTCTAAAGATGAAATATGTGCTTATATTTTTACTATCATTATGAATTCATAGCTCAAAGAATAAATTTTGTTATATTTCAACCCACTGTAGCTACTATGTATATAACAGTATAATCTGAATATCATAGTGTAATAGTATCAAAGGTATTCCTCATTCCTCTTTTACTGTGTCTGTACAGTACAGTTCTCCATTGCAGATATACCATAGTTTATTTACAGAACTCTCTATTTATAAAGCTTTGGATTATTTCCAGTCTTTAGATATTACATATTTAATAATCATTCATATCTTTAAAATGTAGATTATTCACTTAATTTATGACGATTTCTCTTCCAAGAGAACATTTGTATCTTCATTTCAGTGCATATTGACTTAACCTGGATCTTCTTACAATTAGTGTTTTCATGATTTCAGTTTTTATGCAATACTTCAAAGATAATATAAATTATAAGACTAGTTACTTTGTTAAAAAAAAAAAAAAAAGAAGCTATGCCTAAGACAACCACTTGGAATATATCCAAGAGTCGATTCATTTGATAACAAAATATTTTGGATGATTAATGTTTTGAGGAATTCAACTGAAAATAAATCAACTCACTGCCCTTAAAATGTGGTTTTCAAATAATTTATATCTTTGTGGAAATCAAAATAAGAAAAAACTTGATTGATACGATATTTGTAGTCAGAATAAAATATTATTATATCATTAGGAAGTCACCACTCTATGTTTTTGTGTTTTTTAAAAACCATGTTTTGTTTATAGTTGAAATCATAAACACACAAACTTAGAAGAAAAAACTAAAATTATGATTAGTTGCCTGTCCTTTTGAGATGCCAGCTGCCTGAATTTTAGATACAATTTCAAATGATGACTTTACTTTTAAAGTAATTTTCACATCCCTGGTTTGTCCATAGTTTTTTTTCCCCCTCTTAGTGTTGAAAAGAATCATTATTCCCTTCCCTTTCCTTCCCTTCCTTTTTCTTCCTTTCTTTCTTTCTTTCTTTCTTTCTTTCTTTCTTTCTTTCTTTCTTTCTTTCTTTCTTTCTTCCACTACTTATTTTAATATATTGTGATTTTTTTCCTAATTTCCCTTCCTAAATTTTATTCCTCTTCAACCTAACACTAGAGTGCATTTGTTATAAAATCATGATATACAAATTTTGTACCAAAAATGGTGACTTTTAGGTATCTTCTTCTGGTGTATTTGCTAAACAGAATGATATACAAATGAGATATCAAAGAGAAACACTATTTATAAAAATCTGTGTTCATTGAATCATAAATCATTTTTAGATTCCTTCCTTCTTTCCTTCCTTCCTTCCTTTCCCTCTTATGACAGAAAAACAAATATAAATTAGCCTGGACTGGGGAGATGAAATTGGATAAAGGAATTAATTGATCCATAAAGGAATGAATGAGATGTAGATCTAGTCTCAGGTATGGGTCAAACAATTCAGGACTGGGATTCCCTCCATATGTTGGGTCAGCTTCCTCTATATTAATTCCATTCTTAAAAAGACTCATTCTCTGCTGGTCTCAGGAGGAATGCCAGCAGCTCATAGGACTGTGTCAGAGATCAAGAGTCTTTATTTGAAGGTTTCCAGAATATACCCTGAGATTAATTTCAATGAGATTCACTATGAACCGATGTCTGGAGTCAAGGGAATTCAATGTGCCGGTTTTCTTTGGCCTGAAACCCTCACTAGATACCATGCTGAAAGAATCAGGGAGCAGTGGATTCTAAAACAAAATTCCATCTTTTAGTTGGAAAAGGACAAATGGATGGAGGAAAACAATAAAAAAAAAAAAAAGTCTTAAGAGGTTCTAATAACTGCCAGTGTGCTTAAAAATATTTTTCCTAGTAAGTCAACCCAGTGTCTTAACAAGGTTTATCTATGCTTATATCTTCTTCGTTGTTTAGATGATGTCTTAATTTTTGAAACCAACATTGAAAACTGCATTTAGGGTATTAACTTATTTATGAGACAAATAAGGTTGAGAAAAAGTGAGAAAGTTAAACACTGCTTTACTGCTTTATGAGCTTCTGCTTTTCCTGGTTCTTTTCTTTTCTTTTTTTTCCCCCCTGGTTCTTTTCTTTCCTTACTTCCTCTTTACTTTTTTATATTCTCTATTTCTCTCCATTTCTTACTCCGTATTTCCCTTTTCTTTTCCTCTCTTTTCTCATCACTTCTTTACCTTTCATTTTCCATTTTCTTATTTCTCCTTCTCTCCTTGTCTTTTTTCTTCGCTGTGTCTTCTTCTCATTCTGTATTTTATTTTATTATTTTTTTAAAGATTTTATTTATTATTTGACAGAGAAAGACACAGCAAGATAGAGAACACAAGCAGGGGGAGGGGTAGAGGGAAAAGCAGGCTTCCCAGGGAGCCCGATGCAGGGCTTGATCCCAGAACCCTGATATCATAATCTGAGGCAAAGGCAGAGACTTAATGACTGAGCCACCCAGGCACCCATTTTCTCATTCTTTAATCAGATTCAATCTGAGATTTCATCTCTGAAATCTCCTTCCCATCTTTCTAAACAAAAGGGTAGAGACAGCGTGACTTAAATAAATTCTTCATGAAAAAAAAATAAATAAATAAAAATGAGTGCTAGACAGACCAGACTACCTTGTGCTCTGGGCCCAGTTTTATCAAGGTTCTTAACATCAGTGATCCTGGTCACTTTATCTTCAGATATCTTTAAACATTTTCTCTTTGCTGGCATATAGTGGCAATTGTTTTACCAAGATTACCAAAACTAAATTTACCAAGATTACTTTACCAAGTAATTGGTATTACTTTGGAAACACTTGGAAATAGTTTACCAAGATTACCAAATCTTACCAAGATTATCAAACTAAATTCAGTTTATCAATTTAGTCTTACCTTAATATTAATTACCTTGTAGCACTTTGCAGTTTAGTTTCTCCAACTTTAAACATTTTCTTTATTAATTTTCAGGACACAATACTTTACTCTATCGTAGATAGATTTCTCCATTTTTATGAAACCACATAGCAATAACTCTCAGTGACATTCAATTGCCGTATACATGCTCATACGTATTGTCAATTTTCTTTTTGTGTCTTTAGGTTCTTTTATCTATTTCGTTCAGGAGAAGAAACCAGTATAAATATCTATATCTCCAGCAGTTGGCAGAGTATTTTACATAAGATTTTCTGTAAATAAGTGTCTGACTGACTGATTAATCTCCTTCTACCATCAAGTTTTATAAATGATTCATTCAAAAGCAAGTGATATATATGCAAGAAGAAAACTAAAATTATAGCATATGAGTTTCTCTTTAGCAACAAAGAACAAAATATTATATTTTTGCAGCAAATCTTTGTATTGAAATGAATTAGGATTCAAAACCTGATAACTATATTTCATTAATTTCTATTCAACATGCATTTACTGAGCAACTTTGAGTCACACTCTGAAATTTTGAGTCTTGTTTAGCCATATGGCTGAAAGAACACTATTTATAATGAAGCAACTTGGCTTTGAATTCTTGATCTATCAATTTTTCGTTATGACCTTTGAAAAGTTGCTTGACATATTTTGCTCTTTTCTGGTTTGTAAAATGGAGTTATTAACATGTATCTCAGGAGATTTTCTGAGGATTAACTGTGATAGAGCACATGCAACAAGTATAATGCTTTTGAAGAGCTTTCTGATATAGTTATACTTGTTCCTAAGCTAACCAAGCTTCTCCAGCATCTTGTCCACTGTGCCCCTCCCACACTCTTGCTGGCACTCTTTCTCTCAACGAAATAAATGAGATCCTAAAAAATAATAAATCCACTCAATGAATAATTATATTGAACATGTTTTCAAGTGATTATTAGTAGTTTATATATCTTCTTTAGGGCAACATCTATGCAAATATTTTCCCTTTTACCACTTTTCCTCTCTTTTGTTGTTCTTATAAGATTTCTTTGTATCTTCTGGATAGAAGAATTTCAGAAGATTTTTTGTTTGTTTTTTTTTGTTTAGAGAGAAGGAGCAGGAGAGCAGGTTGGAGAGAAGGGCAGAGGAAGAGGAAGCGAGAGAAATCTAAGCAGGTTCCATGCCCAGTGTGGAGACCAGCTCAGGGCCTGATCTCACCATCCTGAGAAAATAACGTGAGCTGAAATCAAGCATCAGATGCTTAACCAACTGAGCCACCCAGAATCCCCTGGATAGAGGATTTTTATCAGATCTATATTTTACAAGTATGTTCTTCTTTCAGTTTGTAACACTCTCCTTTTAGATGGTGTCAAGGATGATGTTGGGATAATAAATGTTCTTAATTTTTATGAAATCCAATATATCACTATTTTCCCTCTGAGGATTATGCTTTTGTTATAACATCTATGAAATCTTTGCTTAGCTCAAAGTCACAAAAATGGTTTCATGTGTTTTCTTTTAGAAGTTTTATTTCAGTCTCATATTTAGTTTAATAAACTAAATAAAATTTCTTTGTATATTAAATATTTAAATTATAAAATTTCTGAAATATTCCTGCAATACTTTAAAAAAGAAATATGCTTATTCAGAAGAAGAATCAATTTTGTAAAAAATGCTAACAGAAATTTCATCAGTATTTTTCTAATGAACTTGATGAGAAAATGCTCAAAAAGTTTTTTTTAAGATTTTATTTATTTGACAGACAGAGATCACAAGTAGGCAGAGAGGCAGGCAGAGAGAGAGGAAGGGAAACAGGTTCCCCGCTGAGCAGAGAGCCCAACGTGGGGCTTGATCCCAGGATCCTGGGATCATAACCTGAGCCGAAGGCAGAGGCTTTAACCCACTGAGCCACCCAGGCGCCCCAATGCTCAAATTTATTAGGAAGAACAACTACTTAAAACTTACACTTCAGGGGCACTTGAATGGCTCAGTGGGTTAAAGCCTCTGCTTTCGGCTGAGGACATGATCCCAGGGTCCTTGGATTGAGCCCCATGTCAGGCTCTCTGCTCAGCAGGGAGCCTGCTTCCTCCTCACTCTCTGCCTGACTCTCTGCCTACTTGTGCTGTCTATCAAATAAATAAATAAATAATCTTAAAAAAAATTTTTTTTAAATACATGTCAAGTGTGAGAGACTTGGTTTCCAAAATATCAAACTTTATTTTCACAACATAATAATTAAAATAATATAGTATTGGCCAGTAATAGAAAATAAACCAGTGAAATAAAATAGAAAATCCAGAACCAGACCTCATGCATATGGAAACAGCATCTGATGGAAATTGTATTGCAGATCAACGAAAGAGAGAGACTCTCCAATAAATGATATAAAACAACTGGTTATCCATATGTGGAAGATGAAATTGGATACTTACTTCTTATCATATAAAAAGTGACTCAAGGGAATTAAATAGTTTATGAAAGAGGTGATACTTTAATCATTTAGGAATAAAATAGAGAATATCATAATATTCTCAAGATAAACACAATTTTAAAAAGTCAATGTCTATAACATAAAAATGACATTTAATTAAGCAATTTTTGTCATTCAAAAGAAATCATGAGGCATGTGAAAATGCCATCTACAAAGTCTTGAGAATAGATTTATACAATTACCAAACAATTAGTATTGAGAATATATAAAAAAAATTACATGGCAGCTATAAAATGAGGAGTAAAATACAATGAGAAAATGGGCAAAGAGTAGTAGAGATCCTAGAAAAATAAACACAAAGTAAATCAGTATGCGAGATATTCAATAGCTTTAGGAATTTAAAAAAATTCAAATGAGGACCACACTGAAGAGTTTTTAGCACTCAGTTGATATAACCCCCCAATTTTAATAGCATTATGTGTCATGAGGGCATAGAACTGTATGAACTTTTATACATCAATGGTTGGAATGCAAATATATATATATATATATATATATATATATGTATATATATATATATATATATATATAAATTGCTACCAGCCTTATGAGAAAATATGTTTTATCTTACAAAATTAAACATTCATATAACCTTGAATCCATCATTTCCATGCCCAGGAATATAACCTAGAAAAATCTTTCCCCTAATATTATCTCTCTTTTGAGGCAAGTAAAATCATTCCATCACTTTTACCATTTTCTGTAGAAGCAAGTTATTAGGTCCAACCTACACTCAAGTTAAGATGATTACCCATAGCATGGATATTAGGAGACAAGGATCTTTCAGTGCTATTTTAGAAGGTGCCTACAATAATCTTCTAGAATCTATGTGGTTTTAAATCTATAATCCATTTACCTTTAATTTTATGATTCATTGATACTGACTTCTATAAGAATTCATTTTTTACTGTGATGAGAGTGAAAAGTCAAATTTCATTCTTTTCTTTGTGGATAACCAGCTGTCCCAAGCACCATTACTTAATAATACCTTCCTTTGGTTATTTCTCTGCAATGACATTTCTATCATGAATCAAATGTTCACATGAGTTTGGATCCATTTCTGGATTATCTGTTTCATTACTCTATTTAGCTATATTTGTGACAATACTACATTGTTAACATCTTAATTAGTGCAGTTTTATAATTAAAATATACAATTTTGTAGTTTAAATTTTTTATTGTTGTTTCTCTTAAAGAATGTTGTGATCATTCCTAACACCTTCCAGTTCCTTTGATTGTTTTTATTATGTTTTAAAGATTTTATTTTATTTATTTTTTTGAGAGAGAGACTGTGAGCAGTGGTGGAATAGAGGGGAAGCTCCATGCTGGGCACAAAATCCAATGGAGGGCAGATATCCCCACTTTAAGGTCATGACCTAAGCCAAAATCGTGAGTTAGATGCCCAGCTGACTGAGCCAACAAGGGGCCTCAAGATCTCCCAGATTCTTTTAAATTTTAAAATCGGTTTTCTAATTTTTGTTAAGTGGGATTGTGTTGAATCTTTAGATGATTCTGGAAGAATATTAACATCTTTACAATATTCAGGCTTTCAATTAATAAATATGGCATATATACTTGATTTTATTCAGGTTTTCTTTAATTTCTTGTAGTAATATTTTATTATTTTATAAGTAGAAATTATACACATATTTCATTAGATTTACACCTAGAAATTGGATAAATTTCTGTGCTATTGTAAATTATTTTTGTGGTAAACAGAATTCTAAAGATGTCATCTGCCAGAATCCTACCTCCTGGTTATTCAGTCAAACACTACTCTAGGCATTGCTGTGAAGGGATTTTGAAGATGTAATTAAGATTATGAGTTTGAAACAGGGAGATTATCATGGAGTATCCATAGATAGATAGATAGATAATCACTTGTGGCAAAGAAATTTCTCTGGCAGAAGTCAGAGAGATGGGATGAAGGAAGCAGAGATGAGACATGGCAAGAAGGGAAAGTCCAAGAGATTTGAAGCATAAGAACTAGACCACCTCCTGCTGGCTTTGAAGACAGAGGAAAAGGGCCATGAGATAAAAAATGTGGATGGCCTCTAGAACCCAATGTCCATCAAGAAAACAGAAACCTTTGTCCTTTAATCTCAAGAAACTTGATTTGGTCATTTCTCCAAATGAGCTTGGAAGTAGATTAATCCCCAGAAACTGCATAGAGGAATGTACACCTGCCAACAACTTAACTTTCATCTTATGAAAGCCAGAGACTAGACCAGCTGAGCCAGGTCCTATCTTCTGATCAACAGAACAAGAAATTCATTTTGTTTTAAGGGGCAAAAATTGTGATATTTCATTATGGCAGCAATAGACAACCAATATATTTTCTTACACAGTTTTATTTTCTAATTCTTTGATGCTGGTTCATGTATTCAGTTGATTTTTGTTATATTGACTTATTTATATAAATAAGTTTATTATTAAACTCATTTATTAATTTATTTTGACTTTTTATTTTTATTTTAAAGATTTTATTTATTTATTTGATAGACAGTGAGAGAGGGATCACAAGCAGGTAGAGTGGGAGAGGGAGCCCCATGTGGGGCTGGATCCCAGGACCTTGGGATTATGACCTGAGCTGAAGGCATTAGCTTAACAACTGAGCAACCCAGACACCCCTATTTGGAATTTTTTAGGTATATATTTGCAAAAAATGGCAATTTTATTTATTTTTCTAATCCAAAGTTCCTTTATTTTTTAAATTTTTACTTTATTGTTCCAAAACTTCTACTATACCTTGGTATGGAAATGATGAAAGGGCATTTCTTATTTCTTCCTCAAATCCAGGTAAAAATTCTCAATATTTCATTGTTAATATTAATACTTTATATTAAGATTTTTTTAATTCTTTTTATCAGACTAAGAATGTTTCTATTTATCTATGAATTCCTATATAAATTTATGCTGCATGTTTTCAAATATAATGTCTGCATCTTTGAGATGACTATTTTGAGATGATTCTTCTCATTTTTGTCACTATGGTCATTAGATTAATTAAAAGTATTAAATGAACTTACATCCTCAAATAACCAACTTTTATTTTAATTTATTTATATATTGTTTTTTTTTAAATTTTTTATTTTTTATGATGGGATTGGGAGGGAGAGAAACCATAAGTGACTCTTAATCTCTATTGTTGTTTTTTTTTAAGGTGTTCCTATGATTCTGAGTGATAATGTCCTGTAATTTTCTTTCTTGTAATGTCTTTTTCATGTTTCACTGGCAAGTCCATGGTGGCCTCATAAAACAAGTTGGAGAAAGTTCTTTGTTTCTAGTCTTTAAAATAGTTTATGTCAAACTGGTATTATAATTTTCTTTAGGGAATTTGATTTGGTTTCTTGATATCATCTAGGTCTACACTCTCTTTGTGTAATTTGTAAAACAACATTTTAAAACCAATGAATTTAAATGCATTAATTGTAAATATTATTTGTAAATGGTGAAAGGTATGTAGTAATGTTTCCTTTATAATTTTTGACATTGATAATTCATATTCTTATCATTTGTGTGTGTGTTTAATAAATCTTACCTGATGTTTATGAATTTGTTTTGTTGTTGCTCTACATTCGTATATACTTTTTCTATTTTATTAATTTTAGTCCATATTTATTATCTTTTTTGTGTATATTTTGGGGGCTTAATATGTGACTCTTTTACTGACTTCTTGTAGTAGTTGCTCAGATCATGAATATTTAGTCTTTATTCTTCTCCAGTATAAACCTGGAAGATTATAATGGCTCTTCCCAAACATAGTTTAACTGTATCCCACAAGTTTCAAAATATGTTATTTTGCTATTGTTATTATTCAATTTCAAATATTGTCTAAATCCTATAGTTATTTTTTAAGATTTTATTTATTTATTTGAGAGAGAGAGAGAGAGCGCGCGCGCGCAGGCGGGCTTCTGTGCGGGCGCATGAGTGGGGAGAGGGGCAGAGGGAGAGGGAGAAGCAGGCTCCACCACTGACAGGGAGCCCAATGCCCACTGAATCCCAGGACTCCAAGATCAGGACCTGAGCTAAAGGCAGACACTTAATTAACTAAGCCACCCAGGTGCCCCCCATTGTGATTTTTTTTAACCTCTTGCTCATTTTAAACTGTGTTGTGAATTTTCAGGCTTACTGGGGTTCTTCACCTTTTAGCCAGTTTTTGTTATTACTTCTGGAAATGACAATTAACCATAATGAGAAAGCAGTTTCAAATGCCAAGCTCATCTCTTTTGTCCTCCTTCAACTTTTGAATCTGGTTCTGTAAATTCTTACTCTAATTCTCAGAGTTTTTGGTAATATTTTGGTTTTTCAATTTGTTTAATTTAATTTTTATTATGATTGTTTTGATTATTTTTTTAATCTCTTGCCTAACAATAGTTAGCCATGGCAAGAAGTAGATATTTTATTTTAGCCTTTACTTACTTCATTTAACTCAAGGACTGAATGTCTAGATTAAACTGGCTCAGATTCCTACCTTTTCTTGACTCTATACAGATGAAGGTCTTCCTTCTTCTCTATGGCTCCTAGTTGGTTAGTTGGAGGAACTTTTCTCACCCTGCTTCTTTTTTAACTTCACCTGGCAATTGGAAAAAGGTCAAGATGAGTTATAAGGAGAAGCAATAAAATATTCTACTTCTTCCAGTAATTCTACTCAGCATTTTATACATGAATTATGCTATGATGCCAGATTGCCAAATATGGTAACTTTGGTGAGCTCTATGTTTTTGAGGAGTCACATATGACCTTGTCCTCTGAATTCCTAAGAAACAGCTATTATAAACAGTCAGAAAAGTTGAAATCATTGATTCTGGTACACCCTATAGCTAGTTTTCTGTTATAAGGCATCAGATTATAATGATAATGTCAACCTTCATTACAGATTTTCAAATTTATATATATATACACATATACACACACACATATGTGTGTGTGTGTGTATATTTTTCCCCCCTTTTAGCTTATAACTTCATTTTTCCAAAGTGACCACAATAACATTTAGGCATCCGAGCTACTGCACATGCTTGAGTGCAATGCAAATCTGCAGCCATACATGGCTTCAGGGGCCCTTTTCAAGGCACATATGTGAATGATAAAAGCATAAAGATAAACAAGGGGATATTAAACATCAATTTGAAGATGATGGTTGCACTTAACTGAGGAAAAGGGAAATGATTGGGAAGGGACTCAGAGGGGGTTTCAAACTACACAGTATTTTCTCTTGATGTGGTTTAGGGATATATGGGTGTTCAATCTGAAGCTATTCTTAGAACTTATTTATTTGATGGACTTTTCTGATTATCAAAAAACATATTTTACATGCACACACATGCTCTCATAACACACACTTGCATAACAGTAGTAATCACCTGATAAAAATTAGGAAAATCTACCATTATTTTTCATGACCTAACTTTTTAAATATTGGCTAAATCAATGAATTAAATAGGTATGTAACAGGAATCTACATTTCTATATTTTTCCAGTTTGAGGGGATGGTGCTAATTTATGCTGTTGTTCCAGAGATGTGATTTTGCATTCAGTTTGCTATTTTGGAGGGAATTTTATTCCTGATAAGTTTTATTGCACAGTACAGAGAACCACTGGAAGTAATGTGCTAGGTCTTGAATATATTTATTCTAGTTATATATTCTGGAATTTGAGAAATTAATCCAGAATTATTTCAGGGACTCCTTTAACATGCTTTGGAAGACACCTGGAAAACTTTCCCTCTACTCCTCATTCCCACAAGCCTTCCTTGTCCATGTGAGCTCAAAAATGGTATCTAAGGGGCGCCTGGGTGGCTCAGTGGGTTAAGCCTTTGCCTTCAGCTCAGGTCATGGTCTTAGGGTCCTGGGATCGAGGCCCACATCGGGCTCTCTGCTCAGGGAGGAGCCTGCTTTCCCCTCTTTCTTTGCCTGCCTCTCTGCCTACTTGTGATCTCTCTCTCTCTCTGTCAAATAAATAAATAAAATCTTTAAAAAAAAAGATTTTATTTATTTATTTGACAGACAGAGTTCACAAGTAGGCAAAGAGGTGGGCAGAGGCAGAGAGGGAAGCAGGCTCCCTGCTGAGCAGAGAGCCTGATGCAGGGCTCCATCCCAGGACCGTGGGATCATGACCTGAGCCAAAGGCAGAGGCTTTAACCCACTGAGCAACCCAGGCGCCCCAATAAATAAAATACTTTTAAAAAATGGTATCTAATAATTCTCCAGATGTCCAAAGTTATTTTTATTTACTTATAGTTATCTTTATAAATGGTCACAGGTATCTTTGGACATGCTTAGTAGGAATATTTGCAATGTGTAACTGTGATGGATCTTATTTAGGAGCATCTATCTTTCTCTTAATTTATGAGGCTCTTGTTTCCAAACTGATTTAGGCTTGGGACTTTAGTAAATAGCTGTGATTCCTCATTATTGTGTTCAAGATATGCCTCAATCTAACAGTTAGAGATCTATTTTTTTTTTTTTTTCCAGAACTTTACTAAAATGGGATTCAATGTGCTGTCTGTCTTGGGATTTTAAGGATTACATGATCAGTTGGTCACTTGATCAGTTGATCACATTGAATGACCCCACTCTGATTAACACTCTGGTTCTGACTCCTGTTTTGGTAACTGTACCCATATGGCCTGAGGCATTTCCAGTACCTTGCCTCTGTCATTCCCAGCTTCCATTATCACTATGAAGTCTAGAATCCCATTTCAGTAATAACATTAGTCACTCTGACCTGTATCAGCTAGCTACAGAAGACAAAATCTACAGCAATTTTGAGGGCAATTGTAGGTCTTCCTAGCCAAGTGTTTCCCAATTTTTTAGTGTCCTTTATGCTCTTAAGGACATAATTATAGAGTATATAAGTGTACTGCACATCATAAATCAATTTCAACATTCCAATCTCAAATGGCATCTATTTCCTTCCTCTACATTAAAATAAGGGATTTCTAACTGTTCAATTTCATTCTGTGGAGGCCACCATTATACATAGGCCAATCAGCTTTCAAAGCCAAAGTTAAAGCCCTTTCTAGGTATTCAGTATAATAATAAATCGAGACTCTCAAAATCATTCATATTGAGAAACCCAATTTGATTTAGAATTGTTTCTCTACACCTAATCTGGCATTTCCAAAATTCATACATACACATTCCTAGGATTTTTGTCAATAGAAAAGACCAAGTTGTTGAAAGTTTGGGTTACTTTACAGCAGGTAAACTCAATATATCATTGTCAAATATCTCATCAAATAAAAGATGAGAGATTGATTCTATGGGCAGGTGGAGTTTATGTATCTGGAATACTCGGAACCATCTAAATTCCTTCAAATTAACTCATTTTAATTCTCAGGCTTCTACAAATGAGAGTCCTAACTCCTAAATACCAAACTCAACCTATGTTCTAATCTAGTTCACAGGATTAGATCCCATATCTGATTTTCAACTATGTTAACTCTGCAAAGGAAGGAAGAGATTATTTAGGAAAGTGATATAAAACAGTAACAGAAAATTATATCTTAAATGCAAGTTAACTAACTACAGCAGTATTTTGTCACTTTTTTTGGGCTTCTGAGACATAGTGTATTTGGTTTAATGAAAATACATTTGTCTACTTTTCATGGCCTAACAAGTTTTCTAATAGGTAGGTTAATTAATTGAATTAAGAATCCAACTTTTAGAATGTATCCCTTTCAAATAGATAACCCAATCACCAAAGTTGGACCAAATAAATAAAAGAGAGAGAGAGAGAGAGAGATTTTTCAAAGCTGTCCCCAAACCAGTAAAAATGGATAGTTGACCTAAAATTAGATTAGTGTGTTGGATATTACCTAAAATTAGATTAGTGTGTTGGATAAGGAACAGTCTTGAGAAAAGGTATCAATCAAAATGCTGGTAACATAAACAATGTCAAAATAAAAACCAATGGGGAATATTCTGTTGAAATAAACATTCATTTCATCACAATATTCCTTATCAGCCACTTATTTCAATACCATAGATATATGCAATATAAATAATAAGGTTTATATTAGGTTATTATTAACCAGACATATAAAATTTTATTTTTTACTTGAGACTTTAATTGTTTTTGTAGGGAATTAGGGAAATAGTGGAATAAGAAATACAAAACTGGGAGAGAGACTGAGCATTTCAGGTACCATGACCTTCTGTACTTCCTCACTCTCATCCTTGCTGTCCATCAACTGAGAGTCCACTCCAGCACAGCCAGGCCCTCTCAGACCTCAGAGAACTCCCCTTCTTCCATGCCCTCACCCACATACCAGTGCACAAATTGTTGGCATGCATAAATTATATAGGTATGCATGATAGGTCTTATGAATAAGTAAATATTTTTATATGCCACGGGAACTAGGAATTTGTGATATGAAATACTTCTTAACTCTGAATCAAGAAATATACTAGAATAAAGACATTATTTTTAATAAAATTTAATGAGTTTATTCATCACTGGCTCTGGTGCTACAGACTGCAATTTTTCCTTGGAGCTATCATCCTCCAAAACCATCATATTCAGTCGGTAATTGAAATGTAGACAAAATATTCACTCCTGCACCACAAGATTCTTTGATTATTCTCAGCAACAACATCAAAGAACATTTTAAATGTGGCTTTTTTTTATGGAATGGGAAAAGATATTTGCAAATGACATATCAGTTTAAAGGGTAAGAGTTAAAAATCTATAAAGAACTTATGGGGGCACCTGGCTGGTACAGTTGGTTAAGCATCTGACTCTTGGTTTCAGTTCAGGTCCTGATCTGAGGGTAGTGGGATTGAGGCCCACATTGGGTTCCATGTTAAGATTCTTCCTCTACCCCTTCCCACCTCCACACATTTTCTATCCCCCTCTAAAATAAATAGATAAATCTAAAAAAAAAAAAAAAAAAAAAGAAGAACTTATCAGACTCAACACCCAAAAGGCAAATATCCCATTAAAAAATGGACAGAAGACCTGAATAGACATTTTTCCATAGAAAACATACAGATAGCTAACAGACACATAAAAAGATGCTCAAAATCACTCATCATCAGGGAAATACAAATCAGAACTACAATAAAATATCACCTCACACTAGTCAGAAGGGCTAAAATTAACAACACAGGAAAAAATAGGTGTTGGTAAGAATGCAGAGAAAGGGGAACCCTCTTACATTGTTGGTGGGAATGCAAGCTGGTGCAGCCACTCTGGAAAATGGTATAGAGGTTCTTCAAAAGTTAAGAATAAGGGCACTGGGGTGGCTCAGTCAGTTAAATGTCTGACTCTTGATCTCAGCTCAGATCTTGATCTCAGCGTGCAAGTTCAGGCCCTGTGTTTGGTTCCACACTGGGTATGGAGCCTACTTAAATTAAAAAAAAAAAAAAAAAGTTGAAAATAGAACTACTTTATAACCCACCATTGCAGTATTAAGATATTTACCCAATGATTAAAAAAAATACTAATTTGAAGGAGCACATTCACCCCAATGTTTATAGCAACATTATCAACAATAACCAAATTATGGAAAGAGCCCAAATGTCCATCAACTAATGAATGGATTAAGAAGATGTAGATGTACATATATCGATATATGTATAGAGATACATGTATACATGCACACACATATGAAACAATGGAATATTACTCAGCCATTAAAAAAGAATGAAATTTTGTAATTTGTAATGACATGGATGGAGTTAGAGAGTTTTATGCTAAGCAAAATAAGTCAGAGAAAGACAGATACTGTATGATTTCACTCATATGTAGAATTTAAGAAACAAATCCGATGAACATAGAGGGGAAAAAAAAGAGAGAGAGAAAGGAAAACCAGAAAACAGACTCATTCTGAGGGTTACTGGATGGGAGATGGATGAGCTAATGGGTTAAATGGATGATGGATATTAAGATGGGTACTTGTGATAAGTACTGGATGTTGGATATAAGTGATGAATCACTGAATTCTACACCTGAAATTAATATTACACTGCATGTTAACTAACTAGAATTTAAATTAAAACTTGAAAACAAATAGTCTTATAGTTTACAATCAAATAGCTTTACTCTTTCCAGACTTTGAGACATTAATACTATGACAGAATAAATTGACAACCCAGATCCAAGTCCTGAATCTCCAATTTGTTGATGCAAAAGAAAAAATCCATTTAACTTTGCTGGGCTCCAATTTCCTCATATACAAAATAAATGGGATCAATTCAATATTTCTCAGGTTCATGCTTAAGTTAAAGTTCTGTAATTTAATTGATTGATTTAAAAAATATAACCTTTCACAAATTTGTTTTAAATGTAAATGTTGTGTTTCATAAAAAGCCTAAAGGAGACCTAGAACAAATCTTGCTTTCTATATATATTTACATAATTTCTTTCATATAGTTTATAAGGTAGGAACCTCTACTGCGTTTTTTTTTTTCCCACAGTGTCTGCACCATTTTAGATTCCCACCAACAGTGAAAGAGGGTTCCCCTTTTTCTACATCCTCACCAACATCTGTTGCTTCCTGTGTTGTTAATTTTAGCCATTCTGACAGGTGTGGAGTGGTATCTCATCATGGTTTTGATTTGCATTTCCCTGATGATGAGTGATGTTGAACCATCTGGATATCGTCTTTGGAAAAATGTGTATTCACGTCTTCTGCCCATTTCTTAACTGCATTTTTTGGGGGGTTGTTGTGTTTGATAAGTTCTTTGTAGATTTTGGATATAAACCCTTTATCAGCTATGAAATGACATAGTTGATAAATATCTTTTCCCATTCGATAGGTGCCTTTTAGTTTTATTAGTTGTTTCCTTTGCTGTGTGAAGATTTTTATCTTCGTGAAGTCCTAATAGTTCATTTTTAATTTTATTCTCCCTGCCTCCAGACATGTGTCTGGTAAGAAGTTGCAATGGTCAAGGTGAAAGACTTTACTGCCTGTGTTCTCCTCTAGGATTTTGATGGTTTCCTGTTTCACATTTAGGTCTTTCATCAGTTTTGAATTTACTTTTGTGTGTGGTGTAAGAAAGTGGTCCAGTTTCATCCTTCTGCTTGTTGCTGTCTAGTTTTCCAAGCACCATTTGTTGAAGAGACTGGTTTTTTTGTTTGTTTGTTTTGTTTTGTTTGTTTGTTTGTTTTTCCATTTGAGTTAGGTTAGTTGACCATATAGTTGTGGGGCCATTCTGGGTTTTCTATTCTGTTCCATTGATCTATGTATCTGTTTCTGTGCCAGTCCCATACTGTCTTGATGACTGTAGCTTTGTAATATAACTTGAAGTGAAGAACTGTGATGGTTCCAGGTTTTCTTTTCTTTTTCAAGCTTGCTTTGTCTATTTGGGATTTTTTGTGGTTTCATGCAAGCTTCAGGATTGTTTGTTCTAGCTCTGTGAAAAATGCTGTTGGCTTTTTGATAGAGATTGCATTAAATGTGTGGATTGCTTTGGGTAATATAAACATTTTAATAGTACTTGTTCTTTGAATCCATGAGCATGGAATGTTCTTCTTTTCTTTCATAAGTGTTCTACGGTTTTCAGCATGCAAACATTTTACCTCTTGGGTTAGATTTATATCCAGGTATTGTGGTTTTGGTACAATTGTAAATGGGATCAATTCCTTGATTTCTCTTTTTGCTTCTTCATTATTGGTATTTAGAAACACCACTGATTTCTGTCCATTTATTTTATATCTTGTGACGTTACTGAATTTATCAGTTATAGCAATTTTTGATGGAGTCTTTTTGGTTTTCTACATAGAATATTATGTCATCTGCAAATAATGAAAGTTTGGCTTCTTCCCTGCTGATCTGGAGGCCTTTTATTTCTTTTTGTTGTTTGATTGTTGAGGCTAAAACTTCCAGCACTATGTTACAAAAAAATGATGAGAATGGACATCCCTGTCTTGTTCCTGACCATAGAGGGAAAGCTCTTAGGTTTTCCTTATTGAGGATGATGTTTACAGTGGGTCTTTCATATTGGGGTTTGTGATGTTGAGGTGTGTTCCCTCCATCCCTACTTTGTTGAGGGTTTTTATCAAGAATGGATACTGTATATTGTTATCTTGTCAAATGCTTTTTTGTTTGTTTGTTTTTTGCATCTATTGAGAGGATCGTATGGTTCTTATACTTTCTTTTATCAATATGCTGTATCATGTTGATTGATTTGAGAATATTGAACACCCCATTAGGACAGACATAAATCCCACTTGACCCTGGTGAATAATTCTTTTAATATACTCTTGGATTCAATTTACTAGTATTTTTTTGAGAACTTTTGTATTCATGTTCATCAGCAATATTGGCCTATAATTCTCTTTATTAGTGGGGCCTTTTTCTGGTTTTGGAATCAAGGTAATGCTGGCCTTGTAGAATGAGTTTGGAAGTTTTCCTTTCATTTTTTTTTTTTTTAACATTTTGAGAATAAGGATCAACTCTTCTTTAAACGTTTGGTAGAATTCTCCTGGAAAACCATCTTGTCCTGGAATTTTTTTTTTTTTTTTGCAGGGGGTAGGGAGATTTTTGATTACTGATTCAGTTTCCTTGCTGGTTATTGGTCCATTCAGATTTTCTATTTCTTCCTGGTTCACTTTTGGTAGTTTGTATGTTTCTAGGAATTTATTTCTTCCAGATTGCCCAATTTGTTAGCATATAATTTTTCATAATATTCTCTTATAATTGTTTTTCCATAGTGTTGGTTGTGATCGATCTCTCCTCTTTCATTTGTGATTTTATTTTTTTGGATCTTTTCTCTTTTCTTTTTGCTAAGTCTGCCTGAGAGTTTATAAATTTTATTAATTCTTTCACTTTCATTGATATGTTCTACCTTTTTTTTGTTTGTTTCTGTGTCATTTATTTCTTTTTTAAAAAATATTTTACTTATTGATCTGGGAGAGAGAACAAGCACAAGTGGCAGGAGGAGCAGGGGAATGGGAGAGGTAGAAGCTGACTTCTATTTGAGCAAGGAGCCCAACACAGGGCTCTATCCCAGGATCCTGAATGATCTGAGCTGAAGTCAGACAGTTAACTTACTGAGCCATCCAGGTGCCCCTGTATCATTTATTTCTGCTCTAATATTTATTATTTCCCTTCTTCTGATGGCTCTAGGCTTTATTTGTTGTTCCTTTTCTAGTTCCATTAGTTGTAAAATTAGGTTGTATATTTGAAATTTCTCTTACTTCCTGAAGTAGGCTTGTACTGCCATATACTTTCCTCTTATAACCACCTTTGCTGCATCCCAAAAGTTCTGGACTGTCATGTTTTCATTTTCATTTGCTTCCATGTATTTTTTTAAGTTTCTTCCTTAATTTCTTCATTGACCAATTCATTTTTCTGTAGGATGTTCTTTAACGTCTATATTTGGATGGTCTTCCCAAATTTTTTCTTGTGATTAAATTTCATAGTGTTGCAGTCTGAAATATGCATGGTATAATCTCAATCATTTTGTACTTGTTGAGGCCTGAGTTGTTACCCAGTACTTGAGCTATGCTGGAGAATGTTCCATGTGCACTTGTAAAGAATGTATATTCTGCTGCTTTAGGATGAACTATTCCGAATATATCTATTAAATCTGTCTGGTCCAGTGTGTAATTCAAAACTATTGTTTTCTTGAAAATTTTCTGCTCAAATGTTCTTTCCATTGCTGTAAGTCCCCTACTATTATTTAATTATTATCAGTGAGTTTCTTTATGTTTGCTCTTAATTGATTTATATATTTGGTGCTTCCAAGTTGGGAGCATAAATACTTATAATTGTTAGGTCTTCTTGTTGGCTAGAATCCTTCATTATGATATAATACCTTTCTTCATTTCTTATTACAGTCTTTGTTTTAAAATCTAGTTTGTCTGATGTAAGTATGACTACTCCAGGTTTCTTTTGACATCCTTTAGCATGATAGGTTGTTCTCCATTCCCTCACTTTCAATCTGGAGGTGTTTTTAGGTCTAAAATGATGAGTCTCTTGAAAGCAGCTATCTATATATTTACATTAGAATAAATATGTCCACTTAAAAAGTCTGAAACATTAAAGTTTCAAAACTGCATATGATTAAAAATATTAGACAGTTGAAAGTTTCTCTAAGCAGCACATAAATCCTGCAATATAAAGTAGAGAATAGTGGGATGCCTGGGAAGCCTCGGCCTTTAGCTCAGGTCAGGATCTCAAGGTCCTGGGATCGAGCCCTGCATCAGCATAGGGAGCCTGTTTTCCCCCTCTCTCTCTCTGCCTCTCTGCCTACTTGTGATCTCTCTCTCTCTCTCTGTGTCAAATAAATAAATAGGATCTTTAAAAAAAAGTTTAAAGCAGAGAATGTCAATAAATTTGACTTGGAGCTGCAGGACTGGACAACTATAAGGGGCAATCTTCATTATTCACTCAGAACACCTTTCAGATTTTTAAAATTTAAAAAGGTTGAAAATGTATAATATTACTGCAAATGTAGGAAACAAGACACTCTAATATGCAGAACATTAATCCTTGAGGCAGATAATTTGTTTAAAAAACCATTTCAAAATTTAAATAAACACGTCCTTCAAATATTTTCACCTCTAGGATTTTATTTACTAGATATACATGCACATATACACAAAACTGTCAAGTCAAGGCAAATCAATGAGAATAATTAAGAAGAAAAAATAAAACAAAAAAAAAAGAATGGAGGAAAACTAAAAATCTAACAGTAGGTGTTTTCATATACCAACTGGACTGTTTATATAAATGCACTATTATTTCACCACCAAAAAAAAAAGTCAAAATGTCCATGTTGAATGGGGCAAGTCTCCAAAATGTATCATATTTCATTGATTTTAAGGCACATTTTTGCTCACATTAACAAATCTAAACTCTAGATAATCACAAAATCCTATTTTGGGGACAAGTTTTATTTCCTGCACAATGAAACATCAGACTCAAATTTGTAGAATGATTGTAAGATGACTCAAGGAAAGTTCCTGGAGATATGTATTTGGTTTCTAGAAATTAATAGACTATTCACCTCATCTCTCAGTGCTTGGTTGGTGAATTTGACGTGTATTGGAACATTCAGGAAGTGGGTTGTCTTAGTCTATTTGGGCTGTTATAACAAAATATCACAGGCTTAGTGGCTTATAAAAACATACATAAAAATTTATTTCTTACAGTTTTTCAGGCTAGAAAATTGAGAGGGGAGTGCCCACATGGTTAAGTTTTGTATCTGGTGAGAACCTGCTTCTTGGTTCATAAATGGATGTCTTCCACATGTAACCATACTTGGAAAAAGGGGTGATCTAACTCTCTGAGATCTCTTTTACAAGGGCACTAATTCCAACCATGACATCTCCACCCTCATGACCTAACCATTTCCCCAAAGCCCCATCTCCTGATATCATCACTTTGAGGTTTAGGATTTCCGCATACAAATTTTGGAGGGACACAATCATTCAGAACATACCATAGGCCAGTGTTTTTTTATATTTTCATGGCTTCTTTTAAGAAAATTGGTAACAAGGACTTGACAGAACATTAATATTACAAGAGAAAATGCAGACTCTGGTGACTACAAATTGAATAGTGATTTCAAAAGGTTGGTTTTTGAACGTGAAATTTCAGTCTATCTTACCCAATCTATTTTACTTGAATTTTCCATTTTTAATCCATGCACAAAATGATTAGTCTATACAAATATATGTTCAGTTAAAACTGAAAAGAAACAGATATTGTGCTGAAAATAGTAATTCTAAAAGATAACAAATACTGCGTTATAGCTTAAGTGGTACCTTTTTTTTTCTCACTGGAATATAATATAATGGTGCCATCTTTCAATAGGTGGTGACTTATATGGAATAAAATATGGTATTGCTAAATGAAATAAAGATAATACAGAGCAGGGAAATCATATTTTTATATCTATGGGAAAAATTAAAAGGGAATTGATCTATGTGTATATTTTATGGAAAGTATCTGGAAAAATGGAAAAGATATAGTTAAAAATGTGGACTGGGACAAAAACTGGAAGAAGTTTTTTTTTTGTTTTTTTTGTAAGGTTTTATTTATTTATCAGAGAGAGAGGGGGGAAAGAGCAAGCACAGGCAGACAGAATGGCAGGCAGAGGGAGAAGCAGGCTCCCCGCTGAGCAAGGAGCTCGATGTGGGACTCCATCCCAGAATGCTGGGATCGTGACCTGAGCCGAAGGCAGCTGCTCAACCAACTGAGCCACCCAGGCGTCCCTGGAAGAAGTTTTTTAATCCATTTCCTTTTATACTTCTCTTTTTGTGACATGCAATTTTCATAATAGTAAAATCAGATTATCTTCACATTCCTACAGAAATTCTTCAGTAAAACCCAATGTTACAGGAAGTATTGATAAGATAACCTAAAAGATTATGATCACAAAGATTTACGATAGCATTTCTTACTGTCTCAACACCTTCATATCTTCAGCTTGTATTTTTGAGAAGTTTTAAAGTGAGGCTTTAATACTTGTGTAAAATGCATAATTACAATATTCCCCACAATTCTATATCCTTTTTATCTCAGAGCTTTCCCTCCTCATTGATGTCCCATGATCTTTTGACTGTTGCAATTTCTCACATATGCGTGTTAAATAGAATGGTAGGTGTGACTCACTATTTACTCAATACTTGTTCAAAAAGAAAGACAAATGCTTCTCAGCACCTTTTTGCCCAAACACATAATAATGAATGTCTTATTAAAAAACATTATTTATAGTAGTCCATAAATATGCATAAAACAATTTATTATGCAAAATAGTTATTAAAATGAAGATGTTAACTTGTGAACAATTAAAAAATGATAATTCTGATAGATCATATTTGTAAACAGCATCACTTATGCCAAAAAAGTGTGTTTTATTCCTTGACTATTAAACAAGCTGTATGGGGGAGGAGTCAAGATGACGGGGGCATAATAGGCTGAGATGACATCAGGTCTCAGGGGTTCAGTTATATAGCTAACATTCTGAACACCTACAAATCCAACAGGAGATTGAAGAGAAGAGCAGCCATTCTAGAAACAGAAAATTGACCACTCTTTGGAAGGTAGGACTTGTGGAGAAGTAAATCCAAGTGATGGGAAGATAGACCATAGGGGGAGGAGCTGGCTCCTGGCCAGTGTTCAGCAACAGAGAAAGAACTTTTAGAAGTCTGCTCCACTTAAGGAGCAGTTCTTCACTACAGAGGCTAAGCCGGGGTGGAGTCCTGGAGGGGACAGCATGGTCTCAAGTCTCGCAGGGTCACAGAGGATCGGGGTATCTAAGTATAGCAGAGCTCACAGATACTAGCAAAGGAAAGCCAGATACAGAGACAGAGCAGAGGAGTGAGCTCTCAACTCAGGGTTACCTTGAACTGTGATCCGTGGCACAGTCAGACCACTGCTCTTTGAGCAGGGACCCCACAAGTGGCAAATCTGAGGAGACCCTCTTGGAAGGGTGACAGGGATATGCTGGGTTTGGAGACCCCAAATGGGGCTGTGTGCCAGAGACAGAAATGCTCGGTCACAGGCCAGGTGAGTTCAGAACACAGCTGGAGACCAGGGAGATGGGAGTGGTTGAGCATTTTTCTCCGAGGGAGAACTGAGGACAGGGGCCCCAAGCTCTAGGATCCTCTGGGCCAGAGACTGGGAGGCCACCATTTTTTGTTTCCAACCTCCAGAGCTCTACAGAAAGCATTCAGGGAACTGCTCCCAAGAGGGAACCCAGGCAGATTACTTAGCCCAGCACCTGGCAAGGTGGTGCAATTCCACCTCAGGCAAAGACACTTGAGAATCACTACAACAGGCCCCTCCCCAAGAATATCAGCAAGAAATCCAGCCAAGACCAAGCTCACTGATCAAGGAGGACAGTGGAATTCCAGAGGAGGGGAAAGCAAAGCATGGAATTCATGGATTTCTCCCCATGATTCTTTAGTCTTGAAAAGCTAATTAAACTTTAAAAGTTTTTTTATTCTAATTTTTTTAAACTTTTACTCCTTCCCCTTTTAATGTTCTTTAACTAGTTTATCTTAACAATACCTTTCTTAAAAAAATATTTTTGAAACTTCATTATTATAAACATAATTTATACTTCATTGTATCAAACTTTACTTTTTGTATAAAATTGGGGTTTTTCTTCTAAAATATTTGGGATACAACTTCCTCTAATAGATCAAAATATACCTTAAATCTAACACAGGGTTTTGACCTAGTTTCCAGCCTGAGCAAATTCTCTCCACTTTCTTTTTCTTTCTTTTCCCAACCAATTTATCTTAACAACTCCTTTCTTAGAATTTTTAAAAGATTTTCATCTTTACAGTTATATTTCATCCCTTCATCGTGTTTACCCTTATTTTCTTTTGTGTGTATATATAAATTTTTCTTTCTTTAAGATTTTGGGAGGTAGTTTCTTCTAAGAAACCAAAAGACATACAAAGTAAATTGAATGGCTCTGTTCTGTTCACCAGTCTAATATATGCATTTATATATATATATATATATATATATATATATATATATATATATTTTTTTTTTTTTTTTTTTAACTTAAAAAAATTTTTTTAACTTCTTTTTGCCACTTTCTTCTCCCCATGACTTGGGGTCTTTTCTGATTTGGTAATGCACATATTACATATTTCTGGCCTTTCCCCCACCCTTTAGTATTTTATTCTCTCATTCATATGTTCTTATCTGGATAAAAACTCACCCACTCACAAGAAAAAGAAAAAGGAAAGGAGGCAGTACCAAAGGCTAGGGACCTAATCAATAATGGACATTGGTAATATGTCAGATCTAGAGTTCAGAATAATGATTCTCATGGTGCTAGCTGGGCTCAAAAAAGGCATGGAAGATATTAGAGAAACACTGTCTGGAGGAATAAAAGCCCTTTCTGGGGAAAAAAAGAACTAAAATCTTACCAAGTTGAAATTAAAAAAAAAAAGTTATTAATGAGGTGCAATAAAAAATGGAGGCTCTTACTGCTAGGATAAATGAGGCAGAAGAGAAAATTAGTGATATAGAAGACCAAATGACAGAGCAAAAGAGAGAAAAACAACTACTGGACCACAAGGGGAGAATTCGAGAGACAAGTGATACCATAAGATGAAACAACATTAGAATAATTGGGATTCCAGAAGAAAAGAAAGACAAATGGAAGCAGAAAGTATATTGGAGAGAATTATTGTAGAGAATTTCCCTAATATGGCAAAGGGAACAAACATCAAAATCCAGAAGGTGCAGAGAACTCCCCCTCAAAATTAATAAGAATAGGTTCACACCCTGTCATCTAATAGTAAAACTTACAAGTTTTATTGACAAAGATAAAATCCTGAAAGTAGCCCAGGATAAGAAGTCTGTAACATACAATGGTAAAAATGTTAGATTGGCAGCAGACTTATCCACAGAGACCTGGCAGGACAGAAAGAACTAGCATGATATATTTACAGCACTAAATGAGAAAAACATGTAGCAAAGAATACTATATTCAGCTAGGCTATCACTGAAAATAGAAGAATAGATAAAAAGCTTCCAGGACAAACAAAAGCTAAACGAATTTGTAAACACCAAACCAGCTCTACGGCAAATATTGAAAGGGGTCCTCTAAGCAAAGAGAGAGCCTAAATGTAGTAGACCAGAAAGGAACAGAGACAATATACAGTAAGAGTCACCTTACAGGCAATACAATAGCACTAAATTCATATGTCTCAATAGTTACCCTGAATTTAGATTGACACAGGGTATCAGAATGGATTAAAAAAAGAAAAAAAAAATCAATATGCTGTCTACAAGAAACTCATTTTAGACCCAAAGATGTCTCCAGATTTAAAGTGAGGGGGTGGAAAACAATTTATCATGCTAATGAACATCAAAAGAGAGCTGGGGTGGCAATCCTTATATCAGATAAATTAGATTTTCAGCCAAAGACTATAATAAGAGATGAGAAAGGACATTATATCATACTAAAAGGGTTTGTCCACCAAGAAGCTCTAACATTTAAAAATATCTATTCAGCCAACTACATAAACCGATTAATAACAAAATCAAAGAAACACATTGACAATGATGCAATAATAGTAGGGGATGTAAACACCCCCTCCTCACTGAAATGGACAGATCATCGAAGCAAAAGATCAGCAAGGAAATAAAAGCCATAAATGACACACTGGACCAGATGGACATCACAGATATATTCAGAACATTCTGCCCCAAAGCAACAGAATCCACATTCTACTCTAGTGCATATGGAACCTTGTCTAGAATAGATCACATCCTGAGTCAAAACTCAGGTCTCAACTGGTACCAAAAGATTGGGATCATTCCCTGCATATTTTCAGACCACAATGCTCTGAAGCTAGAACTCAATCACAAGAAGAAAGTTGGAAAGAACCCAAATACATGGAGGCTAAAGAGCATCCTACTAAAGAATGAATGGGTAAACCATGAAATTAAAGAAAAATTAAAAAAAATTCATGGAAGCAAATGATAATGAAAACACAATGGTTCAAAATCTTTGGGACACAGCAAAGGCAGTCCTGAGAGGAAAATATATAGCGGTACAAGCTTTTCTCAAGAAAGAAGAAAAGTATCAAATACATAACCTAACCTTACACTTAAAGGAGCTCGAGAAAGGACAGCGAAGAAAGCCTAAACCCAGCAGAAGAAGAGAAATAATAAAGATCAGAGCAGAGATCAGTGAAATAGAAACCAAAAAGAAAACAAAACAAAAAACCAATAGAAAAAATCAATGAAACTAGGAGCTAGTTTTTTGAAAGAATAAGATTGATAAATCCCTGGCCAGACTTATCAAAAAGAAAAGGGAAAGGACCCAAATAAACAAAATCATGAATGAAAGAGGAGAGATCACAACCAACACCAAAGAAATACAATTATAAGAACATATTATGAGCAACTATTCACTAGCAAATTTGACAATCTGAAAGAAATGGGTGAATTCCTATTGACATATAAACTGCCACAACTGAACCAGAAAGAAATAGAAAACCTGAATAGACCCATAACCAGTAAGGAGATTGAAGCAGTCATCAAAATCTCCCAACAAACAAGAGCCCAGGAACAGACAGCTTCCCAGGGGAATTCTACCAAGCAGTTAAAGAATTAATTCCTATTCTCTTGAAACTGTTCTAAAAAATAGAAATGGAAGGAAAACTTCCAAACTCTTTTTATGAGGCCAACATGACCTTGATCCCAAAACCAGACAAAGAATCGAAGGAGAGAATTATAGACCAGTAACCTTGATGAATACAGATCTGAAAATTCTCACCATAATATTAGCCAATAGGATCCAACAGTACACTAAAAGGATCATTAAACACGACCAAGTGGGATTTACTCCAAGGCTGCAAGGTTGGTTCAACATCCACAAATCAATCAATGTGATACAATACATTAATAAAAGAAAGAACAAGAACCATATGATACTATCAATAAATGCTGAAAAAGCATTTGACAAAGTACAGCATCCCTTCCTGATCAAAACTCTTCAAAGGGTAGGTTTAGAGGGTACATCCCTCAATATCATCAAAGCCATCTATGAAAAACCCACAGCAAATATCATTCTCAATGGAGAAAAACTGAGAGCTTTTTTACTAAGGTTAGGAATATGGCAGGGATGTCCATTAACACCACTGCTATTCAACATAGTACTAGAAGTCCTAGCCTCAGCACTCAGACAACAAAAGGAAATTAAAGGCATCCAAATCAGCAAAGAAGTCAAACTCTCACGCTTTGCAGATGATGTTACTTTATGTGGAAAACCCGAAAGACTCCACTCCAAAACTGCTAGAACTTGTACAGGAATTCAGTAAAGTGTCAAGATATAAAATCAATGCACAGAAATCAGCTGCATTTCTCTACACCAACAACAAGACAGAAGAAAGAGAAATTAAGGAGTCAATCCCATCTTCAATTGCACCCAAAACCATAAGATACCTAGGAATAAACCTAACCAAAGAGGCAAAGAATCTGTACTCAGAACACTATAAAGTACTCATGAAAGAAATGGAGGAAGACACAAAGAAATGGAAAAAACACTATAAAGTACTCATGAAAGAAATGGAGGAAGACACAAAGAAATGGAAAAAGGTTCCATGTTCATGGATTGGAAGAACAAATATTATGAGAATGTCTATGTTACCTAAAGCAATCTATACGTTTAATGCAATCCCTATCACAATCCCATCCTTTTTTTCAAAGAAATGAAACAAATAATCCTAAAATTATATGGAACCAGAAAAGACCTCGAATAGCCAGAGGAATATTGAAAAAGAAAGCCAAAGTTGGTGGCATCACAATGCCAGACTTCAAGCTCCATTACAAAGCTGTCATCATCAAGACAGTATGGTACTGACACAAACAGACACATAGATCAATGGAACAGACTAGAAAGCCCAGAAATAGACCCTCAGCTCTATGGTCAACTAATCTTCAACAAAGCAGGAAAGAATGTCCAATGGAAAAAAGACAGTCTCTTCTACAAATGGTGTTGGGAAAATTGGACAGCCCCATGCAAAAAAATTAAACTGGAGCATTTCCTTAAACCACACACAAAAATAGACTCAATATGGATGAAGGACCTCAGCGTGAGGAAGGAATCCATCAAAATCCTTGAGGAGAACACAGACAGCAACCTCTTGGACCTCAGCTGCAACAACTTCTTCCCAGAAACATCATGAAGGCAGAGGAAGCAAGGGCAAAAATGAACTCTTGGAATTTCATCAAGATCAAAAGCTTTTACACAGCAAAGAAAACAGTCAACAAAACCAAAGGACAACTGACAGAATGGGTGAAGATATTTACAAATGACATATCAGATAAAGGACTAATATCCAAAATCTATAAGGAACTTATCAAACTGAACACCCAAAAACAAAGAATCCATCAAGAAATGGGCAAAGGACATGAACAGACATTTCTGCAAAGAAGACATCCAAATGGACACAGACACATGAAAAAGTGCTCCACATCACTCGGCATCAGAGAAATACAAATCAAAACCACAATGAGGTACCACCTCACACCAGTAAGAATGGCTAAAATTAACAAGTCAGGAAACAACGGATGCTGACAAGGATGTGGAGAAAGGAGAACCCTCCTACACTGTTGGTAGGAATGCAAGCTGGTGCAGCCACTTTGGAGAACAGCATGAAGGTTTCTCAAAAAGTTGAAAATAGAGCTACCCTACGACTGGGCAATTGCACTACTGCATATTTATCCTAAAGATACAAATGTAGTGATCCGACAAGGCACGTGCACCTGAATGTTTATAGCAGCAGTGTCCACAATAGCCAAACTGTGGAAAGGACCTAGATGTCCCTCAACAGATGAATAGATAAAGAAGAGGTGATATATATATATATATATATATATATATATATATATATATATATATAGTATAATATATATATACACACACACATACTATGGAATACTATGCAGCCATGAAAAGAAATGAAATCTTGCCATTTGCAATGATGTGGATAGAACTTGAGGGTATTACACTGAGTGAAATAAGTCAGCCAGAGAAAGACAATTATCATATGATCTCCCTGATATGAAGAATTTGAGAGGCAAAGTGGGGGTTTGGGGGATAGGGAAGGAAAAAATGAAACATGATGGGATCAGGAGGGAGACAAACCATAAGAGACTCTTAATCTCACAAAACAAACTGAAGGTTGCTGGAGGGTTGGGGTGGGGAGAGGGTGATTGGGTTATGGACTTGGGGAGGATATGAGCTATGATGAGTCCTGTGAAGTGTGTAAATCTGGGGATTCACAGACTTGTATCCCTGAGGCTAATAATACATTATATGTTAATAAAAAATAATAAATTAATTAAAAAAAGAAATGCAAAGAATAAGCTTCATTGTTTAAAAATAACAAGCTTTATGTGACTAAGTATATTAGTTTATCATATATTAATGTATCAATGTGGACTACATTTTTAATGTAACATTTATTTTATAAAACTTCAATGACCCACATCAGTTCATCATTACATCATGAGTATTATATGTTTCTTAACATCCATTTATAGTATTTTTTCTAGACTTCAGTATTATCAATACCATGTTATTAATGTAATTTAAGAAACAAAGTGAAATTAACCAATGTACATAAGGATGTATCTTGTTACCCACTGCAAGCTTGTGTAATGAGACATTTATATGTGCTTTCACCTACAGTTTGCTACAACGTATATTAATGTATGTTAATATACAAACACATACACACAAAAAACATCTGTCTCTTGCTCTTAATCAGGTAGTCTTAAAAGTTATATTCATATTTTATCTTTTGTATTTAAGAATGTCAAACTCCAGTTATGTATTATATTATTTAATATGTTCAAGGGTCTTATTGTTAAAAAACAAAAACAAAGAAAAACAACAATAAAACATCCCCACCATTTCCTAGGAGACATAAGATTAAGTAAATACCATAGTCATTAGGTAAATGACTACTACCATGCAATATTTTACCACCTCACACTAAATAAAAGTTCATTTTTAAAGACTTTATAATTACTTTTAAGCTTTATTACATTGAGTTTGGCATTAAGTTGACATAATTGGTTTTTACATACTTTAAATAGAAAATTAAAATCAACAAATATTTATTGAGTCCTTAAATAACAAAAAAAAAACTGTATGTAACAAAATGGGAGAAACAAAGAAAATATTTAAAAATTTAAAAAAAAGTAGAAATAGGTTCTTCAGTACCATCTATTATTTGTGTTGTTTTATAGTTATAGAAATGTATGATAAGTCAGTACAATATTTTTTTTCTTTTTAACCCTCTTATCAATAATACAAGACAGTGTGATGGAAGCTAGTAAACAATTTAGTTGTAAAATTAAGGTTGTTTCACTTTGTATGTAGTAATTAATTCATACCTTGATAGAAACCACAGCATTGTTTTTATATAATGCTTAAATATTAACACAAGTAATATTAATTTTGGTCATCTGATAAAATACAATACTTTTTGTTTGTTTGTTTAGAGATGACTCAAAAGGACTAATTCAAATCACTTGTGATTAAGCCTGGAATATGTAAATCACACAACTGATATCCTAAACAATTTATTATTGAACTTTAAAAATCAGTAAAGATAATGCCATTTTTCCCATAATGAGTAAGGCAATTTCTGTGAATCTTAATATACCCATCTGCCTGCAGTCTAGTAATGTAATTAGACACATTAGAACTCTCTTTTTAATTTGGGCATAATTTTCATCAGAAAATACAACTTGTGAAAGCTACATAATGTCAGTAACTTTGAGTCACTTGATTAGCATAAGTACATTTTGAAGTCTAATTCCTACGTGAAGTCTTTGATTGAGTGACTTCTCCAGATAGAATTTGTAGTAAGTATGCTTTCTGAAAGATGCAAGGCTGGACCTTTCACTGAAGTAAGTGGCCTACAACAGTGTTGTAAGTCAAATCTATTGTCAAAAAATGAACTTTTCAGATACTAGATTCATAAATAGTTTTGTGATTAATTGGACAACATATTAAGAGTATTGGACAATGTATTTCAGATTCCAATTTATTTAAAATTAAAATAAATAAAATTATAATGAAAATATTAAAGCTAATGATATATGATGAGCTTTTAAATGCCCCTTATATGCCAACAGATTGTTGAGTAGAAAGCATGTAATTTTTAAGAATATCTCATCATTGAAGTTAAGTGCTTAATATAATTATATAAGGCTTAATCATATTTTTAAATGTATATATTAAATTATAAGTCTTAAGAAATTGTTGTAAAATGGCCAAATATCTCATTTTTAAGTATTATGTCATTATTCTCTTAAAATAACATTTAGTGTCATTTCATAAAAACTAATGTTTGGTCAAAATAATGAATACAATATATCTTCACAATTCTTTACTCTAGTGTCAGCTTAAAAATGTATCATGTGATAGCTCTACTTATTAGTTAACTTTAGTTTTAGTGTTTATTTGAAAAGGATACCAGGAGACCAGGAGAAATCCTTGGTCTTCCTCTATGAGATTATTAATGCAGTCTCTGGAAATTTGTTTCTGGGAAAATAAGGCCCTTTTAAAATATTTAGTTATAATAGCATCAGAAGAATAAAATACCTATGAATAAATTTAATGAAAAGGGTAAAAGACTAGTATACTTTTTAAAAAGATTTTATTTGAGAGTGAGAGAAAGCACAAGAAGGGAGAGAGTCTAAGGAGAAGCAGACTCCCTGCTGAGCAGGGAGCCCAATGTGGGACTCGATCCCAGGACTCCAGGATCATGATCTGAGCTGAAGGCAGCCGCTTAACCAACTGAGCCTCCCAGGCACCCAAAAGACTAGTATATTGATAACAAGACAGTAATAAGGAAATTGAAGAAGACACAAATAAATGGAAAGATAGTCCATGCTCATGGATTGGAAGAATTAATATGTTAAAATGTCCTACTGATGATGTATGGAACTGTTGAATTACTATATTGTACACCTGAAACTAATATAGCACTGTATGTTAACAATAATGGAATTAAAATTAAAAAAAGAAAATAAATACATAAAATGTCCCTACTACCTAAAGCAATCAATATACAGATTCATTAAAATCCCTATCAAAATTCCAATGGTATCTTTCACAGAAATAAAACAAACAATCCTAAAATTTGTATGGAACCACAGGATGCCCTGAGTAGTCAAAGCAATCTTGAGAAAGAAGAACAAAGCTGTATGTATCATATTCCCAATTTCAAATTATATTACAAAACTATCATGGTGAAAACAGTATGGCATTGACATAAAGCAGACAAATCAAAGGAACAGAACAGAGAATCCAGAAATAAACCTGCACATATATTGTCAATTAATTTATGACAAAAAAGTAAGACCTGAAACTATAACACTCCTACAAGAAAACATAGGCTGTAAGCTTTTTGACATATGTCTTGGTGAGGATTTTTTAAATCTGACCTTAAAAGCAAGAGCACAAAATGATAAAAATAAACAGACTAACAAGCTTCTGTACAGTGAAGGAAACCATCAAGAAAATGAAAAGACAACCTAACTAATGAGAGGAAAATATTTGTAAATTATATGTCTAACAAAGAGCTAATACCCCAAATATGTAAAGAACTCATACAACTCAATAACACAAAAACAATCTAATCAAAAATGGGCAGAAGAGCTCAACATTTTCCAAAGAAAACATACAGATGGCCAATAGGTACATGAAAAGGTGTTCAACATCCATCAACAGGGAAATGCAAATCAAAGCCACAATGAGATAATGTCTCACACCTGTTAGAATGGCTATTATCAAAAAGATAAGACATAACAAGCGTGATATTATTCATTCATAAAAACGAATCAAATCTTGCATTTGTGACAACATGTATGGACTTGGAGGGCAGTATTCTAAGTGAAATAAGTCAAACTGAGAAAGACTAATACCATATAATCTCTCTTATGTATGCAATCTAAGGAAATGAAAAACTCATAGATACAGAGAACATAATAGTAGTTGAAAGAGCTGGGAAGTGGGAAAAATGGGTAAACTGTTTTTGTTTTTAGTTTAAATAAACTGGATACAATTTTTTAAGGAAACTATCCACTTAAGAAAGGAATTCAGTGAATTAAAAAAAACGATGGTTAATAAATTACATTCAATTGAATCTCAGTGTCTATTATTTTGCATATGAAATGGTAAATATTGAGAAGAAATTAGTCTACTCTCCATAAAATTTGCTTAATCTGGCTGAATTTTACTCTTCAGAGTTCTTCATAGCACCTTAAGATGAGCTTAATTATGCAAATCAAGTTGGTGAGAAATTTGATTTCAAACTCTTTTATCAGTATAGTTTTCTAAGGTGCTAGTATTTTCTCTAATCGAAGCACTAAACTTCCTGCACTTTTCCTTTTTCTTTTTGCCATTATGCTAAGGATATATAATTTCTGCTGATTTAAGTATCTTATGTCAGGGCAGTAAGTATGCAATTAGCTTTAGTTTAAGTGATAGCAGCATGCTATAAATAAGATTCTTAATTGTGTTTGCAAGATTAAAATTCAGCCTCATTGTTTGTTCCCTTTATTTCTTTGGTGGCATTGTGGTATATTCACATTGCTACCTCTAAATGAATGTCAACTTGTTTTACCTCGACTGCAGTCGATCGATACTTCATTAGGCTGAATTGTCTTGTGCCCATGCAACCTTGAAGCTGTGGCTTAATTACCATCCGTATTATGCAGTGGCTCAGAGAGCTGTGCTCAGCTGTGTCAGTTTTGAAAAAAAAAAATTTTTTTTAAAGCCATGGTGCTACCTATTTCTTGGAAAACATGACCCCTTGGACAAAAAAAAAAAAAAAAAAAAAAAAAGTAATATTTGATAAATTAAGTACTAATGAGTTTTAAAAATTCATTGAAATGCACAAATATAAGTTCAATTTTGAAACTTTATTATTTTACAAAACTCTTTGAAAGGGAACACAATTCTCTTGATCAAGCCATTGTGCAGTTAAGATAATTTAAAACTAATGGCAAAATTGCATTCATATGAAAGAGAAGAGGGGGAAAGTGCAGTCAAATGGCAATCATGACAAATGACATCTCTTGTCCAAGAGTCATTTTTCCTCACTAGACTGATTTGTCATCCTCACTTTTGACATTTTTCATCCTGCTATGAAATCACACTGACAGAATAAGATATTTCTAGACTTAACAGCAGGCCACAGAAGATGGTTTTGTGCCTCCATTTATTTTTTGGTTGGCTGTTTCAATTTTTATTTTCAAGCAGCTAAAGTCTGGACATACAAAACTTAGTTATAACAAAATACTATCAGTTAAACAACTCCATGGGAGAAGACTATTTTAAAATAAAATGTGAAATGATATGTGATATTATTTAATCAACAATAAATCTCTCACAATAAATATGTGATATTATTTAATCGACAATAAATCTCAAAATATACCAAAATACCAAAAGTTTCGTTTGGCATAGTGTTTAATGAATCATTTAATAGTTCCAGCAGTTTAGGCCAAGGTCCTGGAATTGGAACAGTCCCATGGAAAAATAATAAAAACAAGGGGATTGTTTATCACCTCGCAGAGCTACTACATTTAGATGGCAAATGGGCTTTAAAATTTGTATTCGTTTCCTAGGGCGGTTAGAACAAAGGGCCACAAAATCATAGCTGGAAACAGTAGAAATTTATTGTCTCACTGTTTTGGAGGCTAGATACCTGAAATCAAGGTGTTGGCAAAGCTATTTCCCTCTCAGTTGTAAGGGAATCTTTCCTTGCCTCCTCTAGCTTCTGCTGGGTTGCCGAGAATCTTTGGCATTCCTCCAATCTTTCCACAGCCTATGGGCAAATTTTAGGGTTAAAACAGTCTCCTGAGCTTGAGTTTGAGAAGTTTCCTTTCTTCTTTCCTCCTTTGCTTGCTTCTTTCCTTCCTTCCTTCCTTCCTTCCTTCCTTCCTTCCTTCCTTCCTTCCTTCTTTCCTTCCTTTGAAAAATATTTACTGAAAAACTACTCTATGCCACAAAACTAACCTAATATTTAGGGATATTTGGATCCATAAGAATTTTCCTTTCACTACATCACAGCTTATAGGTGGGGAGTGGATAGAAAAGAGTACATGAACTATGAAGGTTCTCTATAGCACGTTTCTCAGTGGGCATATAAATCACTTGAGAATCTTTCTAAAATGCAAATTGGGGAACAAGTGTTTTGGGGTCTGGATTCTGCATTCAAAAGAAATCTCCAGCTGATGCTCACGGTACTGTTTTTTGGCCACAATTTGAGTAGCTACGTTAAAAGGCACCAATAGAAGAGGAAGGATGGACTCTAGGTAAAGATCTGGAAAACTCTTAAAGAATATAGTTTCACATGATCTACACATTGACGAACCAGACTGGGTTGTCACCACAGAACAGGGGAAATGATTGCCAAAGGTAAATAAATGTGCAGAAAGAATGACCTGAATTGCAGTGTGATGGAAGTAAAGAGCCCAGAGTGAATGGGAAGAGGATGATGCATTGGTAGGTGAGTTGCAGCTTTGCAGGCCAGGTTATAGAATGTAAGTATAACCCTATAGAACGTAAGTATAACCCTAGATAATGGAGTATAACTCTGCAACATAAGCAGAATTGCCTAGTGTCAAGGCAAGATCTAGTAGTGAGAATCTGAGTTCGTTGGACAAATATTCACTGACTGGTTACTAGGTGCTGAGCACTGTCAATTCATTTGAGAAGTACTAGTGAGTAAGTACCCCACTTACCCCACTGCGACTTGCATCCTAGTGGGAAGATCCGGTCTTAAGAAGGCAAATCATCTCTCTTTTTTCAGAAGGGGGAATCAAGGAATAATATGAAGTCAAAATGTTGGTTAAATGGAAAAACATAGGACATCAGAATGATGTCTCCACCTAAAATAAAACAGATATATCCATTTGTATGCATCACAATGAAATACATATTTCTGGTGAAGTCTGTGGAAAAATTGGTCATAGGTTCTTAGAATACTAAGCAGATGAAAAGACAAAGCAATCAACTCTAGGCTAAAGAAAAAATATGAAAACGAAATATGATCATTGTACACTACATGACTTAAGTGAACATATTATGTATGTAATAATATTATAAACATAATGACTGATTTAACTCAAAACTTTGAGATTAAAGGTAAGAAGGGTTTGGTAAGTGTAAATTTTCAATTTTAAGAATTCAAATAATTCCCTCTGAAGAAAAAAAAATCAAGAAATAATAGAATTAGCAGACTTATTTGGATACATGTGACTAAACACCAAAAGAAGCAGGTTGAGAGGGGTTGATGCTGGCGATGCAGGTAGGGCAGGAGGCTATTCCTTTTCATCACAAATTATTTGAAATGTAAATTTATGTGTATTTACTACTTTGAAAATTGTAGTAGTGGGAATGTTGGTTCACAACTTTGGTAGTTCCCCAGGTGAAATCAGGAATTGCTCCCATGCAAAGAAAGACCAAAATAGGGGAAGGCTGTTACAGATTGGTAAGTGGCAGTTTTCAAAAGCAAGGTAACTTGCATAGGAGGCTGGTCTTGGGTAGCTGCAAGGCAAGTAGAATTTTGCACCTGCCTACCAGAATCTTACAAGTTTATACCGAGGCCTTAACTGGGTTTAGGCATCTATTCAGTCCAGATGGTGTCAACACCACATTACTCTATCAAGGCTGTGTCCTTGAAATGGCTCTTAGTGTGAGATGAGGACACAGATAGATTCCAAGGATGGAGGGGAGGTGGGTGGTTAGAAACCTCTGACTGCACCCATCTACTCCATAGGTCAACTGGTGGTCATGGACTCTAGATGACTTCTCCAATACTCCAACACATGTTTTGAAAATCTTGTACACAGACTAAAATATAATAATTAAGGAGATATGGTAAAGCCTATACAGCTAGGCAGGGGGAAATGTTTCACCACCTTGGAGCATGTGATCAGCAGAACCTTTCCTGATGGAAGTGATATTTGAATTGAGACCTGAAGGATGAAGGAGCTGGCTCTTTCAGAAGTCCAAAGAAAGGCCTTAAAATCTGTGGTACCAACAAATGCAGAAACTCTGTAACCAGAAGGAGATTGGGTTATAGGTGGGGAAGAAAGAATACCCAAATGGACTTGAAGTATAGTGAGAAAAAGGCAAGAATGATTCTGGATAAGTTTATAAAATGTAGGTGGGTCTAATATAAAATATTAGAATAGATCTGGGAAAACTCGCAATGCATTTTCTTAATAAAAAGTCGATATTTCACTAGGAATATTTTGATGTCAGTAAGTGCTGAAGCCACACAGTAATCAGTTTCTTTCTTTCTTTCTTTCCTTCTTTCCTTCTTTCCTTCTTTCTTTCTTCCTTTCTTTCTTTCTTTCTTTCTTTCTTTCTTTCTTTCTTTCTTTCTTTCTTTTCTTTTCTTTTTTTCTTTCTTTCTTTTTTTTTTTTGACTCATTCTACAGCTTTTCAAATGTCAGACTATTTCAAAATAGTTGGAAACTATTTTGGCTGAATTTGGGATCTGCAAACCAGCTTAAAGGGCTCAGGTTGTTAAAATGTTATTTAGCGGTAGGATTATTATTCTCTTAGTCTCACGAATTTATGAGATAAAAATGAGTTTTGCCAAACTTTTTTCTTAGCTCGCACAATCCAGTTTTGTTCACTTCCCTTGCAGTTCTTCCAGTCTCACTTTTCTAGGCACAGCTCATTTTTATTTTAGCCTCTCACCCTATAGCCTCCCAAACATCGCTGCCTCTTGCTCACTGGTACTTTTCTTCCTTTCTTCTTCTTCCTCCTCCGTATGGACTATCTGGTTGGGGCTACCAACTTCAGCACGCCCTCAAACATCTTGGGCCCTCATCTGCTCATACACAAGGCTACAAGAGTTTATGAAATTTCTGATGGTGAGTTTTTACTAAAGACTTTTTCTCTCTGAAAGTGTGAAACGTACTCTTGGTAAATGGACTCTCTATGTGCGTTGATGTGTCTGCGTGTGCCTGTGGGTTTTCATATGCCTATTTTTGTTTTCTGTTATGCTTATTAGAAACTGATCATAGAGTAAGTAAGCAAAGCCCTTGTGTTTGTTGGGCAGCGTTGCTTGAATGCCGTGTATCCTGAAATAAAAGTTAGAGACTCCCAACTCCAAAAATCTGTTTCTCTTAAAGTGAACAAGCTTTTTTCCTGAAACATTTCCACTTCTTTTTAACCAAATTATTAATACTTTCAGAGATAAGTGGATCTTATAAGTAAAAATCACTTCTTCTGAAAATCATTTAACTGACTGAAGCACCCATCTGCTTCATTTGATTTTTTACTTACTCCATCATATCTTTATACATGGACTTACTGTGTACATACTGTGTGCCAGATGAGTTATTGTTTGAAGATAAAAGAGTACATTGCTTGGATTCTACTTTACGACACTATTGCCCCTTTATTTTTAATCCTTTTTTTCCCTCTGGGTATATAGAATTTATGGTATAAAAAGATTTAGCTGATTTGGCTTTTAAATTATATTTTTAAGTTTCTCTTTTTGTTCTGTGATGTTTTGGCACCTGGTAATTTTATAACTTTACCATTATGTCACATGGCTTCATTAATATAAACACTAATTATATTTATCCTGTAACTATCAAGGAAAAGTCCATGCCATTTAACCTGTTACAGTGTCTAGAACTTTCTGTGCTGAGGATTTATTATATTCAGGTTGAACTGCATTGCATTTTCCCCCATCTTCCACAGTTGCTATTTTTAACATTCAATTGTAGCACAAATATTCCATATAAAAGTATTTCTTTTTCATAAAAATAGATCCAAATTTATATATATCTTTCTTTTGGTATCACTTCAGTCAGTATCAAATAATTCTTTGATCATATATCTTTTACTGCTTTTAGAATAAATGTGCTAATATAAAAAGAAATAACTGGATTTTATATAACTTTCATTGGGTTCAATTAAAGGAGAATAGGAGAGAATAAACTGGATAGTCATTTCTTTTAAGTATGGTTTGTAACTAAAGAATACTTTGTAAGAATTGATTTCTTTAAATAGCTTCTGATTTTTTTGTGGTATTCTGGAAAACATTAAAATTTTATGATATTTCCTTGGCTGGAATAATATATTTTTTTGAATTATATTTTTTTCAGGTGAAATCTGTCATGCATTCTAGTACTTAAAGTAAGCAATATGATTAATATTGTTTTAGTTAGTGTCCATTTAGATTATTTGTCATATTTGTGGTTAAAGACTAAATAATTAATTTGGGGGATACAATTTTTAAAAGTTATTTCTTTTTAAATTTTTTTTTTTTTTTAGATTTCATTTATTTATTTGACAGAGAGAGGTAGCAAGAGAGGGAATACAACAGGGGAGTGGAAGAGGGAGAAGCAGGCCTCCTGCTGAGCAGAGAGCCAGATGCCAGGCTTGAGACCAGGACTCTGAGTTTGTGACTTGAGCTGAAGGCAGATGCTTAATGACTGAGCCACCCAGGCACCTCTTTTCAAAATGTTCTTATCCAAGCAAGAGCATGTGGTGATAGAGAAGCCAGCTGAAATATCTCATGGAGTGGAGAAAGACAGTGATTATTAAAATTACAGGGTTAGAAGTTGAGTATTGAGTCCATAGCTTACTTACAACACCAGTCTGGTCAGGAATATTCTGAGTTATGCATGCCCAGAGAAATGATGAACAGCATTGCTGCAATATTACTAGGCCATAGAGATCTACTCTTAACTCCCTTGTGGCAACATGTGCATTCAGGAAATCTCAGATTCACTGCAGCTGGACACAGGTAAGAAACATGACAATAACAATGACAGCATTTCCTGGTTCTAATTTATTTATTTTTTTTCCCCAGTGTTTGCAGGCAGTGAGTCCCATGTAAGGTAGCTGCTTTTCTTCATCGCTATGTCACTAGGACCTTGCATCACTAGGTATGCAGTTCAAATGACTATGACTAGAACCTTCAAAAGGTTCATTTGCCATCAGCCCCTCTTCCTGTCATCCATCACTAACTACATTAGGACTTTTAGCAGATACAACTCCATGTTATACACCACATTAGACGTAAATTCAAAACTAATGCTAACATCATAGGAAATCTATAAATTACAGTAAGATTGAAATTTAAAAATGGACTTTTCGTGTTTCTCATTATCTTAGGTAAGATAGTCTAAGTTTTTATTTTAAGGGGGAATTGGTAACTAGCTGTTGTCTCTCTCACGTTGTCTGGACTTTGCAAAGTGTCATCCAAATTTTAGAAGTGATACTTGTATCCAGATTTGTGCTTTGTAGTTTAAAATTGATTGAGGTATAATTAACGTTTAACCATCATATTGTTTCAGATACACAACATAATGATTTGATATTTTTATGCAATGTGCAATGGTCTCAATAAGTCTAGTTAACATTCACCACCTGCACATAGTTAATTTTTCTTCTTAAGAGAATTTTTAAGAGCTACCCTCTTAGCAACTTTCAAATATGCAATTAATAGTATTAATTACTATAGTCACCATGTTATACATTACACCTCCATGACTTATTTATTTTATAACTGGAAGTTTGTACCTTTTGATTTCTTCACCCATTTCTCCCACCCTCGCCTCTGGCAATCAACAATCTGTTCTCTTATCCACAAGCTTGTTTTTGTCGTTGTTGTTGTTGTTGTTTGTTTTTGTTTTGTCTTTTCAGATTTCACATAAGTGCCATCATTCGGGATTTGTCTTTCTTTGACTTACTTAGTATAATGACCTCACAGTCCATCATGTTGTTACAAATGACAAGATTGTGAGCATTTCTTCTTTTTTTATGGCTGAATAAGATTCCATCGTGTATATATACCACACTTTCTTTCCTTCTTTTTCAATAATAAACAGAAATTTATTTCTCACAGTTCTGGAAGTTGGGAAGTCCATGACCAAGGCACCAGTAGATTCAGTGTCTGGTGAGAGCCCACCTCCTGATTCATGGATGGTGCCTTCTTGCTGTGTCTTCTCTTGGTGGAAGGGGACAAGGCCTCATTTTTATTAATTTTTTAAGGTTTTATTTAAATTCCAGTTAATTAACATGCAATGTTATATTAGTTTTAGGTATACAATATAGTGATTCAACACTTCCATACATCATCCAGTGCTCATCACAAGTGACCTCCTTAATTCCCAACTCCTACTTTATTCATCCCCCCACCCACCTCCCCTCTAGTGACCTTCAGTTTGTTCTCTATAATTTGGAGTCTGTTTCTTGGTTTGCCTCCCTCTGTTTTTTTCCCCTTTGCTTGTTGTTTTGTTTCTTAGTTTCTATGTATTAGTGAGATCATATGGGATTTGTCTTTCTCTGACTGACTTATTTCACCTGGTATAATACTCTGTAGCTCCATCCACATCACTGCAAATGGGAGTATTTCATTCTTTTATATACACACACAACACATCTTCTTTACAGTTGATGGACACTTGGGCTGTTTCCATAATTTGGTTATTGTAGATAATGCTTTTATTAAACATTGAATTAGTGTTTTTGTATTCTTTGGGTAAATACCTAGTGGCACAGTTGCTGAATCATAGGGTAGTTCTATTTTTGACTTTTTAGGATCATCCATACTGTTTTCTTCAGTGGCTGCACCATTTGGCATTCCTACCAATAGTGCAAGAGGGTTCTCCTTTCTCCACATCCTCACCAACACCTGTTGTTTCTTCTGTTGTTGATTTTAGCCATTCTGAAAGATGTGCGGCAATAGCTCATTGTTGTTATTGATAGGTATTTCCCTGATGGTCCGTGATGTTGTTTTCCTTATTTTAAAATATTTTTACTTTGATAAAAATCACTTTCAACTATAGATTTAAAAGATTCTTGAGATATTAAAATGACAGGTTTAAAATATTATTAAGAAGTATTTATAGTGCTTTTTTGATATTTCTGTTATATTTTTACAATGTCTTTCTGAAATAACCAGACAAACCCCCAGATTCCAAGACAAGATATAGATAGGTGAAGACAACTAGTTAGACAGCTAGTTAGAGAAATATGAATTGGTCTATAAAAGACAGTGAGGAAAAACAAAATTATTATATGACACATTCGTGTGTTTGTCCTATTTTGGCTGCCTGCATGCTGGCTTCCAAGAACCCTCATTACCATGGCACAGAAATGTAGATGGTGTGAGCAGGGTGGCCTCTCCAGGAAGTGCTTTTAGGAGTCAGCTCACATTGTGTCTTGGCCTTGGTGAAATAGTCAGATAAGAAACTATATTGGAGGAAACAATGAGAGTTGAGAAAAGAGAGAGAAAAGGAAACTCTTACCTTATCTTTTCTGGTGATAAAGAGGATGAATATATAAGTTTCAGAAGAAACCAGGACCCATCCATTTGGATTTCAAATTTGAGTTTAATCTTGCAGGCCAGTTTCTCTGATATCCCTTTGAAATGGGAAGAGTACTGACAAAATGCTCTGTGTGGTAGTAGAAAGTGGCTAACCCATGGATCTGTGTGTATATCAAATGGTGTGTATCTTATCTTCTGTGCTTCAAACGCACAAACGGTAAACCAACAGGAGAATTTGGTGAGAAGGGACTCTTGGGAACTAGAGTCCTAGCGGAAAGTTAGCTAAACAGGTGAATAGGTCACTGAACTTTTATTGACTCTCACTATGTTCACTTGTGTCCTCATATTATTATACCTGGGGAAAGGGAGTGTGAAGCAGTAGAAGTGACCGTCAAGTTTATGAAATTCCACATGGTATGTCACTGTTGCTGTCAAGGAAGCAATGCAGGGTTTTCAAGAATATGGCTCAAATTCTCCTACCATTCATCCCCATCAGTGTCCCCGATTGCAATAATCAAGGAAGCCCAGGAGATCCCTGATGGTTTGTCAAATTGTCTGCAGTGATGTGGATTTTTACATGAAGACTAAAGCAATTAGATTAATACAGTTTTCATGTTAGATAATAATTGTGACAATGCATGGGCAATCAAAATGCCAAAATGTTGACAATGAAAATATACAATGTTGAAAAAAATACAAGTGTGGATTATAAAATGTAGTGTTTAACCCCAAAGTTGAAAATCACCAACAAGCTGGTTTATGAAGAAATATGTTCATGTAGAGATATAAACTATATATCTGAGGAAAGATAATCAGTGTGCATAATATGAGGCTTTAGTATCATTTTAATAATTTGAGGTCTTATATGTAAAATAATTATGTTTTCTTTTTTCCTAGCAGGTTATCTTTTTCAACCTTTGTTTTGCAAACACGTAAATTTAGGAAGATCATTCTTACATTCATTAGTGAATGTTTACTTCTCACAAATAATCAATTTCTGTCCTACCTACCCTGAGATACCAAAAACAAAAGGATATTCAAAGAATATCTGGAGTGTATTACATGTATTACTATTCTACATGTCAGAAAGGAATCTTGTATGGTGATTCCAGACAGTGTTGCATTGTTTATATCTACTTTAAAAAAAATACTTTAAATCCAGTAATTTATACACACAGATCTTAATTTCAAATAAAATTGTTTTAAATTTATTTTTAATTTGTATACTGTATGGATTAAATGTAACTTTAATCCATAGCCAACAATTTCATATTTTAGATTTTATCTTCACAATTAAATTCTTCATCCCCAGAAGACTTTTAATTCTCCATTTTAAATGATTTCTATACTCAAAATTAGATAAATTCATTTAATAGTCACTTAGTAGCTGGTTTATCAAAGGTACGTAGAAAAAATACCATTAACTAGAAATTTACATAATTCTTTAAAAAAAAACTTTATTTTATTTATTTATTTTTTAATTTTTTATTTTTTATAAACATATATTTTTATCCCCAGGGGTACAGGTCCGTGAATCACCAGATCCACACACCCCATTTATTTTATTTTTTAAAAGATTTTATTTATTTATTTGACAGGGAGAGTGAGAGAGCATAGGCAGGGGGAGCAGCAGAGGAAGAGGGAGAAGCAGGATCCCCACTGAGCAAGGACCCTATGGGATCATGATCTGAGCTGAAGGCAGACACTTAACTGACTGAGCTATCCAGGTATCCCTAAAAACTGGTTCAGTCTATTGTTTTTTAGAAAGTTTTGAGACTCAGTTTGAGAGAAGAAACTATGTAAATGGCATCCATACACTTATTTTTCATTCAAAACTCTCTTATGGTTATGATTTAATACTTGATTTTTATTAGCATTGAAAAGTTTTAAGAGCAAAAGAGTCTTGCCCTCTGTGAATAATTTTGTGATTTCAGGTATAAGAAAAACATGATATGGACAGGGTATCTGAGCCCAACTTCTCTTGGCTCATCTCCATCAACAGAAAGGCAGTCAGGAGATAGAAATGGGTTTTTTTTCTTTCTGGTCATGATTTACCCTCCTGCCGTACTCATCTCTTCGGATAGAGTTTTCACATCTTGTTTTTGTTCTTAAATCATTTCAGCATTCTATAGTGCATAATTTTGTTCGACTACTTTTGACAAAAATTTTATTTGAGAGGAATCATTATTGGATTTAGTCATACACAAATGGTACTAATGATTTGTACTTGAAAAAATACTTTGAATTAGTCACAAAGCCCAAATGTCATTATCCTTTAAAAAATAATGAAGACAAAATGCAAGCGATGTTCTAATTCACGATTACAATTAAATTAAACTTTGTCTCTGGATGGGAACAGGAAGGATATAAAACATAAAAGCATATCCAAGTTTGGTAGGGACTTTCGTAAAGTTTGTACTTTATTTGGATTAGGAATGATTTTTTGGTAATAAAACATCTTGCCAACATTAAAACAAATAAACAGAAAGGTTGAATTTTATTACTGTCAAACATATTAAAATCTAAGGAACAACATGTATGCTATGTCTTATAAATTTGTCTTTACAACTTTATTGAGATTCATTTCACATACCATAAAATTTACCCATTTTGCTTGTATGGTTCAGTGACTTTTAGCATGTTCACAGAGTCCTGCCACCATCCCCAAATTCTCAGTTTAAGGGATTTTCTTTACTCCAAGGAAACTCCATATCCACTAGCAGTTGCTCTCCACTCCCACTCTTCTCTACTTCCCAGCCCAGTTCCACCTCCACCCAAGTCCTAGGCAACCACTAATCTACTTTCTTTCTGTGGATTTTCTTATTTTGAATATTTCACAGAAGTGGAATCATCAATACAAGTTTTTTTTTTTTTTAAAGATTTGTTTATTTATTTGTCAGAGAGAGACAGAGTACACACAGTGGCAGGCAGAAGCAGCAAGAGAAGCAGGCTCCCTGCAGAACAAGGAGCCCAATGAGGGACTTGATCCCAGGAGGCTGGGATCATGACCTGAGCTGAAGGCAGGGGCTTAACCAACTGAGCCACCCAGGCGTCCCATCAATACATGTTTTTCTGACTGTTTTCTGTTACTTAGCACATTGGCTTCAAGGTTTATCTACGTTGTAGTATGTATCAGTACTTCATTCTTTTCATTACTGAATATTTCATAATTAATACACTACATATTGTTTATCCATTCACCAGTTGAGGGAAAAGTGGGTTATTTTTGGTTTTTGGCAATTATAAATAAGGCTGCTAAAAACATTCATGTACAAGGTTTTGCATAGACATATGTTCTCATTTCTCTTGGGTATAAACCTAAAAGTGCAATTGCTGGTCAAATGATAACTCTACATTTGACATTTGAAGGGTGCCAAATTGTTTTCCAAAGTAGTAGCAATGTTTTATTTTTCTACCAACAATGTAGGAGGATTCTAATTTCTCTACATCTTTGTGAACACTTATTTTCTCTATTCTCTATTTTATCTGCTGTGTTTGAAATGGTATATCATTTGCATTTCCTAATAGCTTATGTTAAGCAACTTTTCATGTACTTATTAGTCATTTGTATGCCTTCTTTTGAAAAATGTGAATTCAAATCTTTTGCCCATTTTTGATTGGATTATTTGTCTTTTCACTATGGAGTTGGAAGATTTCTTAATGTATGGATACAAGTTCCTTGTCATATAAATGATTACCAAATATTTTCTCTTATTCTGTGGATTGTGTTTCTTGATTGTATTATTTGCCACATAAATGTTTTAATTTTAATGAAGCCCAACTAAATTGTTGTTGTTGTTTGTACCTTTGGTGTCATATCTAATCAGCCATTGCCTCATTCAAGGCCATGAACACTTATTCTTATATTTTCTTCTAGGAATTTTGTAGTTTTCTTGAATTTACATTAAGATCTACAAACTGTTTTGAATTAGTTTTTGTATGTTTTATGAGGTAAGGATAGAAATTCACTTTTTACATGTAGGGATCTAGCTATCACAGTGCCATTTGTCACTTTCCCCAATGGATTGTCTTCTTATCCTTGTCATAATCAGTGAACCATAAGTGTGAAAATTTATTTTTGGATTCTTAATTCTATTCTGTTGATCTATGTGTCTGCCTTTATGTCAGTATCAGGCTGCTCAATTACAGAAGATTTATAGTAAATTTTGAATTTTGAAACATCAGACATCAGTCCTCAATTTTATTCTTTTAAAAAAAATTTAAACTACTCTAGTTCCTTAAATTTCCATAGAAATTTTAGTATTGAAATTTAGTGAAAATGTACAATGTGTATTTTCAGTAAATATATATCTGTGATTCTATGTATGCCTATCTATATTTATGTATTACCAAAGTACAAAAATGATAATGATGATTAACTCAGTGTACCTCTTAGTCTAACAAGGCTCATTTAGATTAATATTATTTAATATAAAATAGATATTGTGATCTCTACTTTTATAGATAAGGAAACTGAAGCTTAGTTTGGTTAAAAATATTTAGTGTCATTTAGGGTAAATTTGGAATTAAAATTTAGGAAAATCCTATTCCAAATATTATCTACATTTGATTACATCAAGTGTTCCATTTATAAGCATATACAATGTTAACTAAACTGATTGGAAATTAAATACTGAAGAAAAATAACTAATGAGTCACTATAGTTGTAAATAACTCTATTACACACAGTCAAATCCTAATTAAAAACCTAATTTTTAATTATTTTTACCATATATCTTGGATACAGCAAAGGTATTTGTAGATGTAGAATGGAAAAATCCATTAATATTCTAATCTAATGTACCATGGAAATTTTTAAAAAAGTTTTTATTTTTCCTAAATTCTTCACCTCAGCATAAATAGTTCTAGCAACAATATTTGTTAACATCTTACTGGTAAATTTGTTGGGAAGAATAGCATTTGAAAAAGCAAATGTATCGGGGTCCCTGGCTGGCTCAGTGGGTTAAAGCCTCTCCCTTCGGCTCAGGTCATGATCCCAGGGTCCTGGGATCAAGCCCCGCATCAGGCTCTCCACTCAGCAGGGAGCCTGCTTCCTCCTCTCTCTCTGCCTGCCTCTCTGCCTACTTGTAACCTCTGTCTATCAAATAAATAAATAAAATCTTAAAAAAAAAAAAAGCAAATGTATCTTCTGCTTCTAGTAGTGGCATAGAATCACTCATTGGACTAACACTACTTCCAATCAGAAATACTAAATTTAATAACTTTTTGAAGTCATGCAGAGAGTGGAGATGGACAACTATGTAATAGAAAGCAGAACTCCAGAAGACATCCACATTTAACTGGTTTCTCCCCTAAAAATACTCTTGTCTGTCAAAAAACATGGAAGGTTTTCTATAAAACAACCTAGAAAGTCTTTTCTAAATACAGTCGTCTCTGTACAGGTGTGCATATAACACATTTATACATGTACAATAAATATATTTAAATATTGTATAGATGTATATGTATATGTGTGTGTGTGTGTGTATAAAACTTGCATGTTTGTATATTAAATAGTATCCTTAAAAGTAAGTACCACCTATTATTTAGAAAGCTGTCTCTAATCACATTTATTTCTACCATAAGTGATGTGTGAACCACAATCAGGAATTCAGAAATTCCTCAGAGATCAGATCTGAAGCATAGCCATTATGAATTGCCCATGCATTGAAATTTAACCTCTTATCCCCATGGAAAACTCAAGGAATTAGTATTCAGTATTATTGGATAAGAATTTAAATACATGATTTAGCCATGGCTTTAATATAATTTAGATTGTAAATTATAAGATATCATGTACCCCAATTATACTACATAAATAATGGATAGGAAGAATAAAGGTAGAGAAAATTATTGTACCAGTAATTTTAAAAGATCTAATTTGATATAACCAGAAAAAAAAAAAAGTCCTTTAAGGCAACCTTGCCTACACTGCTAAATGAATTAGATTTAAAAAAAAAAGAAGAAGAAGAAAACAAAAACTTGTAGATAAAACTATTTTCTGTAGGTCTATAAATGTTCCATAATTTTTTAGAGAAATAAATATTCTTTCAACGGTTAATTAAGATATAATTATACTTCAGTGACTATTGTTGAGCCATTGGAAGATTAATAAATAGTTTAGACATTATCTATAAAATAAACAGGTATTAAAATATAAATTTCTAATGATAAAAATAGTTATTTGAATTATTAAACTCAATTTATATTATCAGTGAACACAAGGTTACACAGCCAAGAAAGTATACAAATGTTTAGTGAAACATAATAAGTAAATGCTTAACTTCAGCAATGTTAAATGAAGGAAAAATAAGCTCAAAAATAATTAAATATAATAATTATTTGCATAAGAGTAAATGGCTTTATAAATAATATATTGCTGACATTAAATAACTAATGAAAAATTATGTTAAAAGATGCTTTTGGCGATATTACATTTTCAGTCTAAATCCCATTACATCTGCTTGTCAATGTTTCCTCTCTTCCTTGCTTCTCCCTTTCACATGGCAGTCCACTAAAATTTGACTTTTGCTCACATCATTGTAGAAAAATTGTTTATTCAGTGGTCAAAAAATGATGTCTTAGTTGCCAAATTGAATAAAACAACTTTTAGTTCCAGTTTACTTCACTGTAGCCTGTTTTCAGAATGTCTTCCTGAGCTTCTGCAATTCCACTTGATCTATTTCCCTCTTCCCTGTCATTCTCCTTCCTATGTCTATTCATAAAATCCTATTTAAGGGCACCTGGGTGGCTTAGTTGGTTAAGCCTCTAACTCTTGATTTTGATTCAGGTTATGATCTCAGGGTTGTGAGATCCAGCCTTGAGTCAGCTCTATGCTCAGCACTCACCATGGAGCATGAAACCTGCTCAAGATTCTCTCTCTCACTCTGCCCCTCTCCGCCATCCCAACCATGACTGTCTCTCTCAAACAAACAAACAAAACAAAACCTATTTAAATACGTCCAGCTCCTTTTCCCATCCTTCTCTCTTCTCACCTATCTTCTGTGGTTCTCAACTACTTCAGTCCAACAGGTTTGTTTGTTTGTTTTTAAAGATTTTATTTATTTATTTGACAGATAGATATCACAAGCAGGCTGAGAGGCAGGCAGAGAGAGAGAAAAGGAAGCAGGCTTCCTGCTGAGCAGAGAGCCCGTCAGGGGGCTCCATCCCAGGACACTGGGATCATGACCGGAGCTGAAGGCAGAAGCTTTAACCCACTGAGCCACCCAGGCGCCCCTCAATCCACCAGTTTTAACAGTAGTTACAGTTCTCAATTGGGCAGTTCCTTTGAGAGATCAGGTTGATATACCAAGCTCAGCAGAAACCCATAAATGAATATGCCATAATTCCCCCACTAAACCACTAAACCCTCTGTACTCTCTTTTGGTTGGCTCTATATCCACCAAGAAATATCTTCATCCTTGATGTGTCCTGATTCTTAACTCCATAATACAGAACAAATCACTCAGTATACTTTGTTGTTTTTGTTTCTCTAAAATATCACTCTTGTTTCTGACTGTCATCATCATTATAGCCCTTGACCAGGTTCTCTGCATGTCCTAAATTATTACAATAGCATCTTGTCCTTTCTCAGGGTAATCTCTCTCTTCAGAGCTACTGGATTTGATCAGTTTAACTTGCCTAAGAAGCTTCAGTGGCTTCCTGTTTTTGAAAGAAAGAGAGAGAGAGAGGAAGGGAGGTAGAAAGGAATGGAAGGAAAGGAAGAAAAAAAGGAAACAAAATACACATTAACAATCTAATTAAAGTACTAGATGCAGCACCGCACACTCTATATACATTACTTTTATACTAATAACTAGTGTAATAATAATAATAATAATAATAATTTTAAAAAAACAGGTTTTAACTCAAATCTCTCTCCTTGTGTCTTTCTACTGTATCTTACAGTCTCAGTAAATTCCAATCCTATCATGGTACATATGAACCTTCACAAGCAGACCCATGGGCAGACATGGGTTTCTGCTGTTCTAACAGCCATCTCTAACTCTTTTATCTCTCACCCTCTTCCTCCTGTGAAAGAGGCAGACACATTCTTTTCCTTCTTCCACTGCAGATAGAGGGGATCATGGGATTTAGTCTTGGACAAAGAAACCCTGAGGGTCGTCTGAACTGGAATTTTCTCCATGATAAAGAGACAGAGGTAGGTGAAGAGATCCACCTTTGTTCCATTGCTGACCTTTCTGTTTTAGTTAAGTTAGGGACATAATGTCTGAAATTGCATTGGCCACCATTTGACCACAAGGTGACAAGCCCAATGATGAAAATCAACACTTTTATATTGGAAGGGAAGGGTAGGAAGCACTTGGATTCTTGATGACATCAACAAACCTCCAAACTAACTCTGGACTACAAGTTGAGCAAATAATAAACTTTTTAAATTTATAGTTTAAGCCACTGTTTGTGGTTTTCCTGTTATTTATAACACATACTGTAGCAAATGATAAACTACTATTTTGGTTTCATCCATTTTAATTCTGGCCAGAGAGCCATACCTGCGAATAGAATTAAATATCTTTTCCCAAACCTGATAAGCATTTTCACACCCACAGTCTTTTTAGGATAGCTTCCTGCCCAGGTCCATACTTATTTTTCTGAATGACTAACTTCTATCTTCTCCTTTGATAGACGGTAAAATCTCGCCTCTTCCAATCTGTCCTCTGTGTTATTGAAATTTCTTATGGTAGTATGGTTCATTGGAATAACCGGTTTGGGGGGGGTGCTTATAAAACTATATCTGCTTGACTAACTGTCATCCCTCTTAGATTCTTCTTCCTTGAGGTTGAAGATTTTAGTCATATTTCTCCAACCTTAACAAGTTTCTATTTAGAACACTAGACGTGCTGGAGGAATACATGAATTCAAAAACTTGAATCATTTTGGTGGTTGCAGTTTAGCTTTACTCATTTTTTGTTGTTATTTTGTTTTCAGAAGGTCAAAATTATTTCTAAGAAATGTTCTAGACCATTTTCTAGGGTAATCCACTTTCACTGGAATTAAATACAAAACTGTCACATTAAAAATGGACATATTTCAAAGAAAATTCCTTTTCTCTGAAATATGTGGGGGATCTCTGAGCTTCGGCATTATACCACAAATATCAGCCGTGGTATGTGTCCTTAAATCTGCTTCTTCTGAAGCTACAAGATAGGACTAGGTAGGTAAACTGCCTACTGTAATGCTGATGTTTCCTCTCTCACAAGACTTGTGATTATTACTACATTATAACAACCACTTAAGTTTGTCTACCTCATTAGAGTTTAAGCTCCTTGAGGTCAGACAGTTGCTCTTATCTACTCTTGTAACACCAATATTTTGCCCAAAGCCTGGTTCAGATTTACTAACATAAGAATATCTTGCTTTTAAATTTATTCTTAAGTTATAATATTAAAATATTTCATCTCTGTAAGTTTGAAGTATTTTTTTTAAATTTAAAGTGAAATATGTATAAATAAAAATTCCATAACTTGCATTGAATAGCCTCCTATAAGAAGTGTAATTATATTAATATTCCAGTAATAATTAATTAATTCAATTCAGACAGATGTCTTTTAAGAGATGCGTAAGACTGAGTTGGCAGTGTTGTTATTTACCCAGGAAAGGGTAGCTCAGACAAGACAGGACTTAACCTACCCCTGGAGACTACACCCTAGCTCTGCAGGACATTAAGCCCTGGCCAATTTCTATAATCTCTTCTCAAAGATTGCAAACCTCATCTCCCCAGGGTCTACAATCCCTGACAGTCTGTAAACCAGCAGGTATAAATTCTGCTTGTAATTTGTAATTACTGGGTCCACATCCCAACGAGATAGATCAGACATTATTGAGATTGCCTTTATTTAATTAGTGGACATGCTTTTCTCTAAATATAAAATAGTGCAGTTTGATATATAATGTCATGAAGACTTGCTTTTTAGGTTCCTTTTTAAAAAAATTGTTCTATGATTCACTTGCCAGGTCTATATACTACTAGAGCCTATTATCACCAACATTAATAATGCTCAATTCAATGCATATTTTAAAGAAATTGTTTTTCCTAGAATCAAAACAAGGATAGCAGGTGATAGAATGGAGACTGTCGGATCTTGAATTCTTACCCCTTCTCTGAGAACAGTCCCTATTATTAATGTATATTATTACTTCAAGTATGTCAGAAAGGAGACATACAGTCAGAGGCAGGAATTTCTCCCTAATTCACTCTGCCTAGCCAGCAAAATGTAACGCAAAATTATTCAGGGGAAAAATACAATTTTCTGTCATCTCTGTCATACACTGATAACAAAGCTACAGGCTAATATGTTTTGATATTTTTGTCACTCGTTTATCATGTGACCTTTCATGCTATCATTAATACAGCTGAGGGACAGAGCAGATACACTGAAATAAGGGTGTGGAAAAGTCAGATTGCTTCTCTAACAACCAATGGTCAGTCACAGCAATTTATGCTTTTCTCCAGTATAGCCCTGACTGAAGAAGAGGAATTGTTATTAAAATTTGATATTACTGTCTAGGTTCTGCCACCTAGAATTTGCAACTTTTAGCAATGATGGGAATACTGGAGGGTTAATAAATTTCCCTTTGAATTATGATATTAATACAATACAACGTGCCTGTTCAGATATTCAGGGCATATATATGAAAAAATGTATCTTAGACATTTGAACATTGACTATTAGTCATACTCTGATTTGGTAAATCCAGGGAGCACATTAAAATATGATTGCTGAAATTGCTCTGCATGTGTTCAGTAAAAACTGTTGATATTTTAAGAGTAAAGATGAACAAAATAATTTGTGGTACTGGGGACCGTGGTATGGACACCCGAAAGTTTAATATATCTTGTATTTTCTTTGATGATAAATGATACCTGGTTTAAATTTGCATGCAGCCTAACACCATTTCTGACAATGGTCTAGTTTTTATGTTGCCCGTGGAGGCTAGACTGTTAAAATTCCAATATAAAACTAATTTATACTTGACATTAATGAGTTAAGAAATGTTTTATATAGTACATCAGGGCAGGAAAAGAATTTTACAGGAATACACTAAAATCAAATTATGTCTGAATACTACCATTATGTTCAAAAATGAAAAAAATCTTTCCCAATCTTAGCTAAGCATTGATACAAGACTCTCTGTTTTTAATGTTTCTATTAAGGCAACCATTTTTTTTTTATACCATATAGAAAGATGATAATATGAAGCTAAAGTATTAACATTTTAAAAATGTTAAAGGTTATGAAAAAATTATAGGAGTTTGTTATAAAATTATTAGTATTAAACTATCTCTAATTAAACAAAAAAATCATCCTGTCACTTTGAAGAATATCTAAAAAATACAAATAAATCAGAAAATGACCTTTCCAGGAGAAAACAACAACAACAACAAACAAGAAAGGGTGACAGCTTTATATAGAAGAATTGTTAAGTAGGTCCCAGAGAGATTGTGAACATGTATAGTGAATTCTTAAATCTTTTTTTAATATGTATTGTTTAAGTTACAGAGCACTTTTTTTACTCTAATTCACTGCTTATTTACTAATAGGATAATGCCACTAGCATAATGGTTTTTAAAAAATACTTCTATTTTGAACTTTTGCTCATTTTATGTTCATCTTAATATTATGGCAAAATAAAATTTTCATACTTCAACTGTAGACGTGAAAATCATTTTACCTGAAATTTGATCTGATTTCATCAGAAATATTTTATTGAATATTTATTTTATTGCATAATATGATTTAAACTCATATCATAAACAAAAGGAGAACATCTTAGTAAAATAGTATGTGAGTGTATCTAAGTTAAGAGGAGATTTCAGGGAAATGTTAGTTTTATAAATGTTAGTTTTATAAATGGATTTATTTCATTGAATAATTTCTGATAAAATTTATTAATAAATACAAACCATATGATAGAGAGCATTTGGTTTTTAGAAGATGGCATATAAATATATTTCAATATAATGTTGAAGTCTCAGTTTATATCCTTTCATTATTCTGCACTCAAGCAAGGATTTGCTAAGACGAATTTTCATATGGCTTCTCTATCACCACACATAACTTTGATATGGGAGGGGAGGTCCAATTGGAGGGTTAGAGTGGATTCAGTGTGTGCCTGGTTCATCCCCCCGAATCCATGAACAGATTATTCACCAAAGTGAGTTTTACAAAATTCCATTTTTCATTTATGTCACAGGAGGGTGAGAAGCTGGTTATGAGAAGAAAGTGGAATAGTTGGGGCAAAGAAAATGAAAAGGTGGGTCTCCACTCTCCCAAGGCAAATATCCTGCATATGAAGCAAAGTCATCGGAAGAAGTTTGGATTAGGTCATTCCAGAAGGGAATTCTAAATAGTTTAGCCTCTCAGGGATGCAAACAATACATAAATGCTTGCCTAATTACCATTTAATGTAGTTTATGGAAATAGACCCTGTCATTAGCATAATTTAAAGGAGTTTATTTTCTTCCTTCCACGTAAAGCTTATCATCAAATAAAATATGATACTAATTTTGGGGAATCTTTTTAAAAGGTACGTATCGCCATCCATCCATATTTTTTCTGTTCTTGGGGCAGAGGATTGACGGTGAGGTGCAAAGCTGAATAGAACAAGATCCTAAGTTAAGCTTCTACACACAGCTTCGGTGGAAAATGTGTTCTGATTTCATTGTCATTGTAATATTACTATAAAGCTATAAAAGTAAGCCCCTCCTCCTAATTCTATGATAGTATGCTTAGCCGGAAAACAATGATTTCAGGTCTGGTATTTCTGTTTGCATGTAAATAAAGCCAGAGTCACAAACAAAGCCAACAACCTCACATACTTGCCTTCAGTGGTAAAGGATGGAAAGCCTGCCTGCTACCAATCAGCAAGTGGTTGCTATGGTTACAAGGTCAGGAAATATGCCTTTTCCCCAGTTGTCCAAGGCTTGCACATGTCACTTTTGAAACTATGAATTTTATATACAGGTCAGGAGATGCATACTGAGGAAATAAACAGTGAACTGGACCATAATGATAGCTAACGCTCAAACGTCCTTGGATTTTTTAAAATATCTAGCCAAACTCATTTTGTTATTTCACACGGATTGGGTTTTGTTTGTTTCCTTATCTGTTATATATGTTCTCTGAATAATTTTTTCAAAAAAATAATTTTTTTGTCTAATAAAATTTTATGGGGTAGCTTCAGATTATATCCCATTCTTGTAAGCATGCATCAATAAACGTGTTTCAGAGAAGTGTTATCTTTTCCTCTCTGTAAAACTATTTTAAATGACAGCACTGGGAAATCACAAAAATATAATGCCATGGAACTTATGAACATCATATAAAAACTGTTCTTTGAAGAAATGAATATTGTTATGTTCATCTCTAAACAACATGGGGCTCAGGTTATTAATAAAGGGCTTGTTCTTTTTAAAAAGAATGTAAATGTTTCTGGCTCACAATGCCAACTTGGTGAGCTTTTAAAAATATACTATTTAGAGACTAATTGAAAATTAGGAAATTACAAAAAAATTTTTTATGAAGCAATGAAAAGTGTGTTGGGTAAATTAAGTTGCAAACCTCCCAAGGGAATTAGTGCTTTGCAGTTTATAAAAGAGGTCAAGGAAATTTGGTAATAATTATTTAAGCATTGACATTGCTTTAAAAAGACTTCCTTCTATGATAATTTGTTACTAATTTACCCATACTAAATTAATATTTACTTTAAATGTTAAGGGTAGGTTTTGAGTTTTAATTTATAGAAACAATCTTTATTATTTCTTTACTTTAAAATGCACTAGGAAAAAGACAGAATGAGCAAATGCATTTCAATAAAATGAACCAATATTATTTGCAAAGTCCTGGATAATTGTTTCAATGCAAATGTGCTTTGCAAAAATATTATACCTGTGTAAATACACATCTTGATACACTAAATCCTTATCTATGGGACTTGAGGGGAAACCTATCCATTTGAAGTATGACTAATGTGCATCATTTAAATAGTAAGGTATAGTTTGGCATATATCTCACAGATTATAAATGACTATCAGCTACATGTATTAAATAGTAGTACAAAATTCACATATAACTCTTCAACAGATATTTTTCTTTCTATAATAGAAATCAGTGATTTTGTACATCTTTTCAATATGAAATGGATTTTACATTGTATTAATTGATACTAAAAGCTTAACAATAGCCCTAAAATACAATGGAAAACAATGTTGGCCTTTTTTCTTTTTTCTAGGTTGCTGCAGCTTTTGTTCAAATGAATGTTTTTTGATTTTTGTTTTGGTTTTTTTCTTTCCTCCTCTCTCTCTCTCTCTGTCCTCTTTTTCTCTCTTTCTCTTTTGGGTTGGGAAAGATAAGTCCTTACCTTGATAACAATCCTTCCTATTTTTTTTTTTAACTGAAAGCAGCATTCAAATGAGAAACTAAGTACATTTCTTTTCAACAGGCAATTTACCCCATGATGAGATATGCTTTCACTTATTTTTCTTTGACATTCTAGCATCTAGCAGCACAGCAGGTATCAGGAGGATAGGCTTCAAATAAAGGATAACTACATTCTTACATTAATAGATGCCATTGTATGACTATGTCATATTATTGTAGCATTTAGTTCCTTTAATTGTGCTTTTAAAATTATACATGATAAGCTGATTCAGACAAAGCGAGAAAAATATCAAAATCAATTCTGTTATCATTATTGTCCTATTTATGCACATCTGCTTACATATACACCAGCTATTCTCCAGACATAGGATTCTTTAAAATTAAGAAAACATTCTGGACCATTTTATTTATATGTAGTAAGGCTCAAAGTATTTAAACTTCACTGAATCCGTACTTAATGCATTGTATTTATCTTTGGGGGACAGAAGAAACTCCAGCAAATATAAAAGTTTCATGTTCTAATTCTCAACATTAGGAATTTTGCTGTCAGAAATAAAAATAGACATAGATTTGTTCACCAAAAAATGCCGTTTGAAGTGGATGTAGTTTTCATGGCACTGTTAATGCTGGCTTTCTTTTCTTCCTTCTCTTTATTTAGTTTCTCCAGAAGACTGCTTCATGCTATCTTAGGACCTTTTCCCTTCTTTTTGGTGACCTTTCTGTTTGGCCAAATGAGTCCAGGGTATATGTCTTGTGGCCTGTGTGCAACCTTGCCCATTAGCCAGTCCCCAAACCTTTGATGTGAACCATCAGTCCTACGATTTTTGTGGTTCATTCATTTTTGTGTTTCTCTAAGGATCTCTGCCCCAGCTCTGAATCCTGTCTTTATTGTAGACAGAACTGACAACAGGCAGCCTTGTCTTTCATTTCCTTGATGTACTTTGTACTGTGGTATGGCTTTTGTTAGTATTGATGCAAACATTACCATAAACCACCACCTAGGGACTAGAAACAATTGACTAACTGTTTTCAAATCCAATACACTTAAGTTGATCAGACACAAAGTTTAAGTACAGTTAGCTATAAACAGCACCAATTCTGTGTGGTCCTAGTCTCTCTAGACTACAAAATAAAGGTCAGTGGAATGTGGATGCTTATGTCAAGACAGCCTGCATTGAAATTTATTCAAGAAATGAATATGGGACCAAGGACTCACTCCTTTACTTCAACAGAAGTGCCAATTCTGTTTCCTGGTCTTTTTTAAATGGTTTTCTCTTTATCTACTTAAAAGCTTATTCCTAATAAGAAAAATAGGTTGGCCACTAGGAAAAAACAACTCTTTTATGAATGAGCTCAGATTTCGATGAGATGCATATTTCAGATTGACAAATACTCATTTTTTTCACTTTGAGTTTAAGTTGCAAACTCACTGTCAGTGAACTTATTTTAATAACTGAATGTGCCCTAGCATGCAGAAGAATTACAAAGGTAGCTATATTGTAAATGCAAAACTGGGCTGACCCTTATTGTGCAAGGAGCAGAGGCCAGGTCATTTTCTTTTTGAGCCTTGTGAGATCCTATATTCAGGGCTTTGTAAAAAAAAAAAAAAAAAAAAAGCTATTCAGATTCAGTTTCCCAGATGATGCTTCAAAGATGTCAGCTCAATCTTTGAAGTTTCTTCCTAAAACAATCAACTGAGAAATTAGGAAATTAAAAACGAAAGATTAGGGAAAAAAAGCAGGCTTGAGATACCTACTATTTCTTAATCCTCTAATTGTACATTAAATACACAAAACATTTTAATCAAATGTCTAATTACCTTGTTAAATATTCTAATACCTTAAAGATTCCACACATAAAATATTAATAAGTACTTTAAGGACATATATTAAAATCTTAACACTTCTTTGAAATAAGGGTTTAAGTCAAGAATAACACCATTATACCACAAAGGGTTTTTGTAAGGACATAGATTTATAAATTGCTGTTTTGACTACAACTCCATCATCAAAGTAACACAGCTGTGTGATGTATGAGCTCTGTGGTTTCTTTTCTATAGACAGATAGGACAAAACATTTTTCTACAGATAGTTTAACATTTTTTATCTTATTTAAATAAAAAAAAAACAACAACTATAGTTTCCAGCAATTGAAAAGTAATTATTGGGCAGCTATTATTAAAAGTGAGCTTCAAAATAGACAATGGGAAATTAAATCAAATTATGATACCCTGCTTGATATTATTTCTCTCTCTATAAAAAGATTTTTGTACTACATATACATTTATAATTCATAATATTCTATGTGTTTAAATAATATTTTAATAGCCCTGTGCATTTAATTTTATTAATATCTTGCATTTGAGGCACTTTTTTCCTGTGTAGTCTTTTCTGTTACCAAGTGAACTGGAATTGCTATTTTATGAAATTGTATTTATGACATTTACATCATAACTAAATTTGTTGAGACTTAGCCATTCTTTAGTAGACAACTTCACCAAGTTCAATTCAAGTCACATAGATACAAGGAAGCCAAGATGATTTAAGTCATGAGTTCACTATGTCATACCCTTCTTGACATCATTTTATTTTTTAACCATCTTCCAATGGACCGTATAAGATGTATAGGGGTTGATGATTTAAGTGACTGAATTTATGTACAGAATCTCTTGCTGAATCACCAAATAATTGTATTTTGAAAATATATTTGGTAGCTTAAAAGAAATCACCAACTGAAAAGGTTTACTTAGGAGTCCGATAATACCCAAATGGTTGAAATTATTATTGCCTGCAATTAAAAATCTGATGTGGTTAAGCTATAATTAAAGGACTTAAAAGTAAATAGCTATATCAATGCTTTGTAGTTATAAGTATTGCTGTATCATTCATGACAAAATGTATTGTTTTCTCTGGTGATTATAGGGGCAATAGTAAGAATTTTAACTGATTTTACAAATGTATCAAAGTAAAAATATTTTAGTTGAACTATGTATTCAGTCTATCTGTTTAATATATAATTTGCAAGTGATTACTTGATTAGACAATTCACTTACTAAATACTTATAAAATTAAGAGTGCTACACTCTGGGAAAGAATAGTGTTTAGAAATGTTATAATAAGAGCAAATACTTAGGGTACTTAAAATAGGCACGTATCTGTTTAGTTCATTTTCAGAAAACCTTTTACTAGGGATTATTTATTTTTCTTCCAAAAAATGTTTAGATATCTTATATTACACATGTAGAAAACTAAAAATACAGAAAACATATTTATTTAATTTTGTTAAATCATGCGAACCTATAAAATGGTGATATAATAACTCCTGCAGATATTTCCTAAGAAAAGAAACGACAGTCTATTTTGTCATTCTTTCCATATAAAGGGATTATTTTTCACCACAAGTTAGCTATAGATTTAATATTTTGTATCATTTTTTAGCTTATCTTTATGGGTAACAAACAGGAGGAGAAACAATAGATTTATTTTTCCAGCACTCATGTGGTCCCATTTCCAGTAAGTCTTATTTATTTTAAACATTATCTTTCTTTTAAAAGGCCATGAAATTGGTGTACTGATATTTAAAGAATTTTTAGTGAGGTATGCTGATTTTTATTTCAGCAAGTACTCCGTAGATTAACTCATCAGAATTCCGAACCACAACCACTGGAGGAAATATTGGAGAGGAGTTAAAAGAAGATAAACGGAAGGGAGAAGATGTACTTAGTTGTGAAGTGGACACATGCACTTTCATTCAAACCATTTTGCTTCAAGTAATGACCATGGGTCAAGTTCATAACTCTGTAGAGAACTGGATGAGCTAGGAGATACACAAACAAGAACAGGATTACAGCTTGTATTTGCAGACAAACCAGAAGTCGGTGTAGAAACCTTTTCTTATATAGTGAGGAGGTGGTTGCTTACTGAGACATAAAATGTATTTTTAGCAACATGAAACTTTCTCAAATTGAAAACTCTTCAGTTTGACTTTGACTTTGTCTTCAGGTTTTTGAGATTTTAAACCCCTACATTTCCTACTCAGAAACCAAACTACTCTGGGGTCAAATATACAGTCATAGTTTTAACCTTACTATCAGTGAATATTTTTTAAATAAAAAGTGACTGGCAAACTAGTCAGGCTGAGAATCAGAATTGGTCATCATATATTTCAAGTTAGGAAAGCATGGCAGAGTATTTTCCTCTATCATTGATCTTTTGACCATCCTACTGCATACTCATAATAAAATTGAATTTTTTCACCTCTTCTTTTTCAGACAAATAAATAAAAATAATTCTTACACCAACTGAAAATATTGGTGAGGTTTTTCAGACTTTGATTTATCATTCATGAAGACAAATTAAAATTAAAAATTACCATTTTTGGCTACTATAATACTGTGCTAGCTCCTAGTGTGACAGAAAAATTAACCTGCAGATAATTATAGGTTCTCAATGTAACAAAAAAGAAAAATAATTTATATATTTTCTAATTCAATTTATTCATCAAGCATAATTTCCATTTATTTATACTTTATGAATGAGGAAATTCTGAATGGTGCTGAGTTGTCCACGTCAAACGATGACATTAGAAACTCAATCTACAACTTCTGACAGAACACATATTTATACACATAATCACACAAAATAAAGAGCATAGAGAAATTAGATTTTAAGATATGCATGGTGAATCATCTTTAGATGATTAGTTTATAATCTCTTGAAGGATTAAACACAGCAACTAGTACAGAGTTGGTAGTTAGTAATCTTAAAAACAATCAATAAATAATCATGGTTATATTTTGTAAATGATTAAGTGCTTTTTCACACCACAAGCAGAATAGAGTTCTAATCACATTTATAAGTAAGAATTGTTTTTAAATCTTATTTCCTTGGTAATATACTCTATCCTTTTATTTGTAATTTTTAAAGAGAAGAGGTTCTAAAATGTTTTCGATTAGACTCACTGATAAAATTTCTCAGGATAGCCTTGGAAAGACATCTGCATTAGAGTATTACAGAAAATATTTATATTGAATATATGACAGTATTAAAGTTCATTGCAGCACTTTGGCAGCTGCTCCAGATGCTACCCAATCTAGGGTTTTAAGATTTCAAATAAGAGCTTATGGGCAGTTGTCAAGGTAATTTCTCTTCCAAGAATTTATTTGGGCAATTTCATTACTCCAGTCACTACAGCTAAGGTCTCTTTCTTAGACTGAGGATAATTTCTCTCAAATTTAGTCACAGTATGTGACACAAACCAAGTACTGCTTTCACTGGCATCTGAAAATCTATATAATATCAAAGAAGTAGCTTGAGGAGAACCGCACAAGTCATGATTAAAAGCAAAAAAGGGCCAAACGTATTGACAATTTTCTCACACTCTTGTTATTGGGTTATTTCCATTTTTAACAATTTTTCTTGCTTACTTACATATCCAGTATATTTTGCATTTTGTTCTGCTACTCTGTTTAATGGCCATTATAAAGTCTCTGTAGGAGAATTTTAAGAACAACATATATTCGAATGTATAATTATACATATATATACACATGTCACTGGACATTTCAGTGCTTCTAAAAAATTATAAGTATTTTATCTCATGGTTAGACATTCTGCATATATATGCCTTAGTGTTCCTTGATATTTTTTGCAGTAGACTTCTCTATTGTAAAAAAGTATTTTTAATTAACTTTGATTTCATTAATAAATTATTTCTCTTCAGTGTTTATAGAGATGAAAAAGCTATTAGGGGTTCAATGGTGTTTAGAGCCACACTTAGACCTTCTAGCCATAACCCTTATCAACATTATCATGTTAGAAAATAAAGGATGGTGATAGTGGGGCTTCAATTTAAAGGAAGTAACAGTAAAACTGGGAAACCGCAATTTTACAAAACCATCTCAATTACTTGGTTGCTGTATCTAACGGGCCAAACTGAAGTGGAGAGTTGTACAATTGCTCCAGTAATTAAGTCCCGAAGAGTTCAAAACACATTTTGCCTAGATAATCCAGGTAATTCCAACTCAAGTGCCCAAGAGTCCCACTTTAAGATTACCCAATGTACTAGAAATCCAAACTTATGGAACGGCTAAATCAGAGAACTATTCTCCTGTCACAAAAGGATTTATCTTAGCAATTTTTTCATTGTTAAAGAGGCCATAGCACCCCAAGAATGAAGACTTTTCTTTTTTTTTGGCTTATTAACTGAGTTACTCATATATATTGACCAGTCCCCTAAAAGTAAACATAGTATTACTGGAACAGCTCTAATTTCTGATACCTTTGTTTCAGCTGTCCAGAGCAGTGCTTTGGGATTCAAACATCTGGCTTAATACCCAAGATCATTGCTTAATAGTTGCTAATCTTGGAAAAAGTTTTAACCTTTCTAAGTCTCTGTTACTCATTTATTAAATAAGGGTGACATTATTCCATATTTTACATGACTGATGAAAGAATAACATGACAATGGAAATAAAACAGTCTAACCAGAAAAACAGTAAGCACTCAATTTTAAGTACTAATATTTGGATGTTCCTATTTCTCACCTAAAGGAACCCTAATTTACAAGTCACTTCAAAATGTGATTGATACTCAACGAAGATAATATGTAAGTGGGAAGTTTGCAAATTTTTTTTTAAGTTTTTCATGGAAACTCTTTTCTGAAAGTATACTCACTTGATAGAAAACATTTTTTTAATTCATTTAAAAACTGTTTATTGAGTATATACTTTGTACTACTTACAATTCTAGGCTCTGAACATGTAATAATGAGAAAATACTCTCAGGACTATGCAGTCTTACATGGAAGACAGATAAGTTATTTTAAAAGAATGAATATCCTAACAACAGAGAATCAAATTATGTGTAAAAGAACTGCAAAGAAAAATATATAGGTCCATTTTCATACTTGAAACTTTAACACCCTTCTTTCAGAAATGGATAAGTCCAGTAGTCAGCCCATTTCAGGAAAGTTCAACTCAACAATACTCTCAAACAGACTGATGTAATTGAGATCTGTAAACTATCCAACTATAGCAGAATACACATTCTTCTCAAGCTCACATGAAACATTTACCAAAATAGATCACATACTGGGCCATAAAACACACCTTAACAGATTTAAGTAAGCAGAAATTATACAATGTCTGCTCTCTGAGCATAATGAAAACAAAATAAAACAAAAACTAAAAATCAATAACAGAAAGATAATTGAAAAATCTTAAATCTTAAAATGTATGGAAATTAAACAATACATTTCTAAAGAACATGTAAGCCAAAGAGGAACCCTCAAGATATATTAAAAATATTTTGAATAATATGAAAAAATTATCAAAATTTGTGAGATACAATGAAAGCAAGGCTTAGAGGGAAGTTTATAGTGTTAAGTACATATATGAGAAAATAAGAAAGATCCAGGGTTGCCTGAATAACTCAGTCAGTTAAGCTTCTGACCCATGAATTTGACTCAGGTCATGATCTCAGGGTCACAAGATTGAGCCCCATGTTGGGCTCAGTGCTTTTCATGCAGCCTGCTTATGATTCTCTCTCTCCCTCTCCCTTTGTCATCCTCTCCCATTCACTCTCTTTCTCAAAAAAAAAAAAAAAAAATCTATGGGGAACTTGGATGGCTCACTTGGTTAAGCATCTGTCTTCAGCTCAGGTCATGATCTCAGGGCTCTAAGATTGAGTCCCATTTTGGGCTTCCTGCTCAGCGGGAAGTCTACTTCTCCCCCCTCCAAATAAATAAACAAAATCTCAAAAAAAGAAATAAAAATCAATAAGTTTTCACCTTAGAAAATTAGGAAAAAGAGCAAATTAAATAAAAAGTAAGCAGTAAAAAAATAGAGTGGAGATCAATGAAATTGAAAACGAGAAATCAATAGAGAAAAGTAATGAAATAAAAGGCCCGTTGTTTGAATATCCATAAAATCAATAAGCCTTTAACCAGTCCAACTAAGAAAAAGAAAGAGAGAAAAAAAACTACTAACATCAGAAATGGAAGACTTCAGACAGATCACATAAACAGTAATGGGATAATAAAGGAATATTACAAAAACTCTAGGCCCACAAATTTAATTAGCTAGATGCAACAAGTCCTTGAAAAACACAATTTGCCAAAATTCAAATAAGCCTGTATCAACTTAATGAACCTTTATCTACTAAAGAAATCGAATCAATAATTAATAAATTTCCAAAACAGAAATCACCAGGCCCAGATGCATTCACTGATAAGTAAGTTCCAATAGAAATTTAAGGAAAAAAAAAAATTCTCTACAATTACTTTCAAAGGATAAAAGCAGAGGAAAGACCCTAACTCATTCTGTCAGCATTATCCTAATACCAAAACCAAACTTTACCAAAAAACCATAGACCAGTATCTCTCATGAACAGAGATGTAAAAATCTTTAACAAAATATTAGGAAATCAAGTTCTACAATGCAGAAGAATTATACACCACAACCAAATAGGACTTAATTCAGGTATGCAAACCTGTTTGAACATTTGAAAATCAATTAGTGTAACTTATCACATCCACCAGCTAAAACATAATAATAGTAACATGATCATATCATTAGATGCAGAAAATTATTTGGCAGAACCCAATATCCATTTTTAATAGAAACTCTCAGTAAATTAGGACTAGAGGGGACCTTCTCCAACTTGATAAAGCCTATAAAAAAGCCTACAGTGAATGTCATATTTAATAGTGAGAAAACTAGTTTTCCCAGTAAGATCAGGAAGAAGGAGAAGATGTCCCCTCTTATGACTCCTTTTCAATACCATACTGAATGTTTTAGCTAATGCATTAAGACAAGAAAAAGAAATAAAATGTATACAGAGTGGCAAGAAAGAAATGAAGCCGTTTGTATATGAAATTATTGTCTATGACAAACATCTGAAAGAATCAACAAGTAATACTTAGAACGAGTAAGTGAATATAGCAAAGTAGCAAGATACAGGACAATACACAAAATCAATCACTTCCTCCATACCAGCAGCCAACAAATGAAATTTGATTATAAGGACTTCAATACACTTTCAACAATGGAAAGATCATCCAACGAACCAGTATGGAAACATTGGACTTGAAATAAATTTTAGACCAAATGGACCTAATGGGGCCAGTGTTAACCAGATAGTTAATACACATATTTGTACCATTTTATTTCAATAAGATCTTTATTTTACTTTTTCTATAAAGCTAAAACATAATAGATCCATTTACTGAAACTTAAGAAATATATTACACACAAATTCAAAGGAAAGAAATCCTTGTAGTAAATGCAACTGTTTTTTTAATCCCATACTGAACATTTCCCTAAAGAACAAGTACTTATATATAATATATATGTAACATATTATATATTATCTATTATATATAAGAGGATCTACTTTAATATAGGTAGTCAAGAATTGTAAGAAATGAGGTCTAGATTACTAAAATATAAAGTCTGAAAACAATTGTGTTTTTTTTTTTTTTTGAAGATTTACTTATTTTAGAGAGAGAGCATGCAGGAGGAAGGGCAGAGGAAGAGGGAGACAATCTTAAGCAAACTCCCCACTCAGTGGAAAACCAACAAGAAGGGGGTGGCCCAGTCTCACAAGCCTGAGATCATGACCTGAGCTAAAACCAAGAATCAGATGCTTAGTTGATGAAGCCACAAAGATGCCCCAACATTTTAAAACAAAGAAATTGAACCTCCTAATACTATCTCCCTAATTAACTTGTCAGAATTGAGTCTGATATTTTTTGAATTTTACATTTTAAATCCTTTATAATTCTTTATTTTTAAATTATTCTTTAATAATATGTCTCTTTTCTGTCACATTATATATGTTATATGTGAGTGGAAATCATTTGTGTTCCTTAATAAAATAACTTGTTCTTTTTGTTCTTTTTCTTTTTGTCTAGCTAATGCCACTTTTACTGGTAAAATTACCAATACATTGCTATACCATTAGGTAGAGGTAGCATTTTCTGGAGTTGAAAAATGACACTGAGGTTGGATGGAGAGGGGAGAGGACAGGAACTGGAATAGAATACTTTCCTTGGGTAGACTAACCCTCTTAATGTGCTATCTACTGGGCTGAGCTGGACTTGTGGGCTCTAAGGCCATGGGAGTGATGTGTGATGGATAAAGATCAAACACTTGGAACTGGCATCTCCTTCTCCCTCCCTCTCTCATTCATTTCTATTAATGATGACCTCAGTCACTCTTGGCACAGCTTAAGTCATCATGCTTACAAATAAGAGTAAGCCACAAAACTTAAAAGAACATTTAAAGTCTATATTATTAGTGATAGCATTACCACGACCCCCTGTATGTTTTATTGTATTTGGAACGTTATAGTCAAAGAAAAAACACTGGCTTTAAAACTTAGAAAAAAAAAATACATACTGAAGGCAGATGCTTACCCCTCTGAGCTACCCAGGCACCCTTAAGATCTTTTTTTTGGAAACAACCTAAAATTTGTAAAGTTAAATAAAGATTTGGTATTTCTTTAATGACTTGCTCAAGCAAAGTTGGAAGGAGGAGCATCTCAGAAAGGACTACAGACTCCACTTCAAGTTGGCCAGCTTGATGAAGGTGATGTTGAAAACGATGGGCCTAATATGGGTAGTACTTCCTAATAACACTTCCGCAAGTAGAGAAATCTACTGATTCCCATCAGTGCTAGACAAACATAGGCCTGCCCAGGAGCCTCTGTAAAATTAACCTACCAGAATAGTAGAGCAGAACCTCTGCTTCCTGGTGGTCCCATGACAAACTGGAGGAATACTTGTTGGAAGGACACTGTGAGCATTTTTTTTTTCTCCTTAGCTCATTAATTGCATGGAGCAGTCATAATTGGTGGGACAAGACACCAGTAATTAAAAAAAAAAAAAAACAGCTCTTATTATGGGTAGAATATAGCACACATACCCCATTCCCAGCAACTCTTACTGGACTGTAGAATCCTAGAAAAAGAGAAAGATCTGCTATTACGTATCTCTTGGATATAAGAAGGATGCAAGGACCTACTAGTTATAACAGGAAAATAACAATAGCAAAAATGGTACAAAAGATGATGGGGTTTTGAAAACTTCAGAGGGAAGAAGTATTCATTTATATTTTGATTCAGTTGCCTTTCCACACTGGATTAGAATGGAAAAGAAGCAAATGTATTAATTTTTAAAAATTTTATCATGTCTGCTTATTTGTAAAAACAAACAAAACAAACAAAAAGAAACCAAAAAGGTCCATTAAAATGAGTTAAAAATAGCCCTAAAAGTTGTGATTCAAGGACAATGTGCCACAGAGTCATGGCAAACAGAACACAGATTCATCTGGACACTAGAAAGTCCGAATAAATTATGCTGCTTGAATATATATATACTTCTCTTTTCAAATATGTGCTGATAAATAAGTCCTTTAAAAATTTTTTTTCTTAAAGATTTTATTTGCTTATTTGAGAGAGAGATAAAAAGAGCACAAGCAGGTGAAGGGCAGAAGGAAAAGCAGCTATTGAGCAGGGAACCCACTATGGACTTGATCCCAGGACTCCAGCATCATGACCTGAGCTGAACGGAGGAAGATGCTTAACCCGACTGAGCCACCAGGGCATCCCTATATAAGTCCTTTGAAAATATTACAGAAGTAATAGTATCTTTATTACCTATTTTATCAGTGATCTATTACTAAATGGACAGGTATCAATAATGTAGTTTTGTTCTGTAGAGTCATTTAAAAAAAGTCCTCAGATTCACATAAATATTGTGGAACCCCACTATCACTGGTGACCCTCATACAGTCATCAATGCCCTCTATAATATTCAATCCAAAAGATATTAGCAATTTCCTAACTCTCTGTGCCTCCGTGGCATTTAACACTGCTGCCTATTAGAAAAAAAATGGTCATCCCTTGGTGTTTTCTCCTGTTTCTTCCTATTGGACTTGTCATTTCTCTTGTGCTCCCATTGTTTTTTTGTTTATTTTTTTAAAGATTTTATTTATTTATATTAGAGAGAAAGAAAGAGAGAGAGAGTGTGAACGCATAAGCAGGGGGGAGAGCCCGTGGGAGGGGGAGAATCCCAAGGAGACTGTGTATTGAGCACAAAGCCAGACGTGGAATTCAACCTCCCAACCCTGAGATCACAAACCTAGTCAAAATCAAGAGTGGACTGCTTAGCCAACTGAGCCACCCAGCAGCCCCTCGAGTTTCCACTGTTATCTCATCCTGTTCTACCATGGTTTTCCCTGTTAGTGTTGCTCAAACTTTTATTACAATGTGTTTTTTCTTTGCATAAGTTTACCCATCCCCATGACTTCAATTGTTTTCTGTACCCTTGAGCTCTTCTCAGAGTTCACACATGTACATTCACCTGCATACTGAAGTATTATTTGTAAATTCCAAAATAAAATCCGACATGTCCAAAATTAAGCTCCCCATATTCTACTCTTTCTTCCAGTAGTTTTAATAGTGAATGGCCCTTCCATCAGCTCAGTTGCAAAGGCCAGAAATCTGGGAGTCATTCTTGATACCCCCTCTGCATTATCTGTGATATGAAATGAATCAGGAAGACCTTATAAAATCTTAACTCCCCCAAAAGAGGGTTAATTAAAAGTACTTATTTTAAAAAGTAAATAAAAATAAGGGTAGATGGGGTGCCTGGGTGGCTCAGTGGGTTAAAGCTTCTGCCTTCAGCTCAGGTCATGATCCAAGGGTCCTGGGATCGAGCCCCGCATTGGGTTCTCTGCTCGGCAGGGATCCTGCTTCCTTTCCTCTCTCTGCCTCTCTCTGCCTCCTTGTGATCTCTGTCAAATAAATAAATAAAATCTTAAAAAAAAAAATAAGGGTAGAGAGATAAAATGTTGCTGGGAAAATAATAGTGAAATTTGGTGAGAACTACATAAAGATCTTCCCTGGTCTTTATGCAATTCTTATATACCTAGTTGGAACAAAGGATCTCAGAGTCAAACATATGTGGGTCTCTAAAAGAGAATGTCTTCCCAACTATCTTTGGGGTTTCTTTGGAAAAGTAACAGAGCTTATTAAGATGAGTCTTTAAAAAAGAGATATTGTTTCTCTTAATGTCAATGGATAGGTCTGCTTTGAATCATTAAGTACTATTAAAAATACATTTGGACATTAGTGTTCAGAATGTTCTACTCACTTCAGCCTTTCCTCAAAAAAGGTGGGTGTACCAACTCTAGTAACAAATTAAAAGGTTTTAGCTGGTTTGTGTTCTTTCCCAGAGAACATGCTTTTGAAAAAGATATTTTCTACTCATTGTAAACTACAGGATAATGCATATGGAGTAACTATCTTGGTGCTTACAGAATTAGCTGGGCAAGCCTTGTTGCTGCCTTAAGAGATTTTTAATTATATAGTTTATTTCAGTAATTGCTTTATTTTATAGTGCACTTACTTTGTGTACATGGCAACTGTTGTGCCTTTAATTATAAGGTTGAGTATCATATAATTACAGAGTACATACACAGTTATTTCTGTCCTCTGTGCCAGTGTTTAGGTAACTTGGTATTTGTACAAAAGAACCAAATGGTGCTGGGAAGCCTTTTATTTGGTTCCCATGTAAATAGGTCCCAGTGCAAAATCTTATCATGTATTACACTATTTTTCTTTTTCAAACATTTGCAAGTGCCAGACCAAAGTACACCTTTCTGAAATAAATTACATTACAATGAAAACTAACACTATAGACTTTTAAAAATGCTGTCATGGTGTCCGCTTCGGCAGCACATCTACTAAAAATGTCATCATGAAAACTTCCTTTCTTAAGTGGCAAGAAAATATTATGCTATCTTTAATTTAATGCTTCCCAATTTCAAGTTTTATTATTTGTCATTGCTATCAATGCTTAGCTGAAATCTGATACATTTGTTTGAAAATTAGAAAAAACCACAATTCAAAGTATATTCAAATACATATATGTTCACAAACTGAAACAATAAAAGTGGAAACAATGGAGACTTTCACTTCAGTTTCTTTAACTGTTATCATAATCATTAAATATATTTTTATTTTGTGATTTTTATGAAGTATAAATTATCAATTTCTTTTTTTAAAAGATTTTATTTATTTATTTGACAAATAGAGATCACAAGTAGGCAGAAAGGCAGGCAGAGAGAGAGGAGGAAGCAGGCTCCCCGCTGAGCAGAGAGCCCGATGCGGGACTCAATCCCAGGACTCTGGGATCATGACCTAAGCCGAAGGCAGGGGCTTTAACCCACTGAGCCACCCAGGCACCCCATAAATTATCAATTTCAAATCTAATTCTGAAATGATCTAGATTTTGAAAAATTTTTTAAATGGTGTGTTTTATATTTCAGATCCTCCTCATTAATCATGCCTAATAATCAAACATGGTTCATTAATCAATTCATTCTATAGACATTAACTTGATGTTTACTGTGTTCCAGGAACTGAACATACTATATTCAATGTGCTCATTATCTAGGAGGAGAGGCAAATAAATAGACCAATAATTGTAATTTGTGTTAAAAGTTTCCCACTATTGCTCCATAGATGGTTAAGATGTGGTTCAAAGAAAAGAGTCATTAGTTACAATGAGGGCAGACAAGTTTGGGGACCAGAAGGGAGAGAAATTCGATCTTGAAAGCTGAAAAGCTGTCCTCTCCACAGGCAAGATCAATTCAAAAACTGATATCAAAAAGTACAGTAATGACGACTATTGGTTAACATTTGAAGAGAAGGAATAGTAGTTCCATTTTGTAACAGGCCAAATATCTGTATGAATCTATTAAGCCAAAAATTCTTTTTTTTTAATATTATTTAAAGATTTGAGAGAGAGAGAATGTGAGAGAGAGAGAGAGATCATGAGCAGAGGGAGGGGTAGAGGGAGAAGGAGATGCCCCTCTGAGCAGGAAGCCTGATACGGGACTTGATCCCAGGACCGTGGGGTCATGACCTGAGCCTAAGGCAGATACTTAACCAGTTGAGACACCCAGGCACACTATTAAGCCAAAAATTCTAATATGGGAGTTTAGAGTCTACTGATAAAATGATCATTTGATGGTAAGGAGAATTACAAACAAGATTTTCTATTGCCCCAAAATAGAGGTAAAATGAATTGTGCAGGATGTGTAATTAAAGGATGGGAGTATATGGAAATACTGAGAGAACTTCTTGCTACAGAACAGGGCCACAGAAAACTCACCCTAGCAGATTTTAGTCTTGAGCATGTGTGTGAAACTACTGTTCCCAAATGAATGGAGAAGAGCCTTCTCTGTGGTCCAGCTAGTCAGCATAGTACAATAAACCAAATTCACTGGCAATTTGGTATAGATTAAGACTTACACTGTGTTTTGAGAGTGTTATTGAAAATGTCCTATGCAAACCAATAAGATACTCTTAATCTAAGGAAAAAAACTGAGGGTTGCTGGGGGAGGGGGTGGGAAGGATAGGGTGGCTGGGTGATGGACGCTGGGGAAGGTATGTGCTATGGTGAGTGCTGTGAATTTTGTAAGCTTTATGATTCACAGACCTGTATCCCTGAAGCAAATGATATATTATATGTTAATAAAAAAGAAAGAAAGAAAGAAAGAAAGAAAAAGGATGGAAAGAAAGAAAGTGTCCTACAGTGTAAAGCATTGTTTAATATCCAGTGTGAATTAGAACAGGAAAAATACCCTGTACATAAAATCTGTCTACAATTACATTTCCAAGGGATCTGAAAAGACCCAATTAAAACAATATAGTGTCCACAATTTACCTCGAAATTGGTTTCCTCTTTTGCTTCTCAAGTGTTCACTACTCTTCTAGGTGCATGGTGAATTTGAGCCCACTGATAATTCTGAAATTCAGCTTCTTGGATCACTCCTTTGTAGTTCTTGTCATTATTTCTTTTAAGCCATACTTAAAATATCAAGATCTTCCAATGTAGATTTGGAGTTAATCTGATTAACTGAAGTTAATCTACTGAACCAAGGTCAGAAGAAACGCTTTTAGGACTTTTTGAAGCACGCCCCACATGTGGCATGGTTGGAGGGTTACTGGGAAACTATGCTGTGGAATGCTCATCCTGAGGCCAAATAAGCATTTATATCAAGAAACGAGATTGTAAGGAAAAGCTTCTGCACAAAAGATCTTGTTAGCTCCACACTAGAAGGACTTTGTCTTTACTCAACATCGAGAAAACACTTTTGAGTCTTTTTCAGATAAACTTTTTTCAGGTAAAACTAAACATACTTCCTGACATAAAAGACTATAAGTTATGGAGACCTTTCATATCTTCATATTATAGATATCAGTTGCTTCTAAAGTTACAAGGAACAGGTTTTCTTTTATAAACCACAAAGCCACAATATAAAATGAGCTGGGAGGAGATTAAGAAAAGCTAAATCAACTTGTCAATAAGTGAAAAAGATATAAATGAGCTTCTACTTATCAACATTTCAAAACAAGAACACACCTCCTCACTAAATGCCCATATCAGCTTAACATCCACTTTATGGTCAATGGGGAAGTATTGCAAAAGGCAGAGAAAGGAAGAAGAAAAAGAACAGATGACTCAGAAATTTCCTCAGTAAATATTTTAACTGGAAATTGATTCTACTCTTTTCTTGACTTCTGCATTTTAGAAGTGTGTGTCTGAAGTAAGGTACAGTCTTGAAATAACTGATATAACAAACTGCAATTTATATACTTCGATTTAAACTTTTTTACCTATTTAAAAGTAAGGTTGATTTTCTATGAAATCTTCTAAGCAATTTAATAAGATCGAGGTTATGACTGGGATCTGAGAAGTTTACCTTAGTAGAATTACTATATCTTTTCTAAAATCTCTTTTAATATAAAACTTTACTTATAATTCCTTAAGGAGTCTTTTAAGGAAGGACTACAAGAAGACATACTGTAATCGAAGGTTATATAAAGGACTGGTAGTTACTAATTTTTTTAGTAGCTATTACTTAATCTTTTTTTCAAAGCAAAAATCCCTGTTTGTATAGTTTGGATAATACCTTGATAACCGGGGCGCCTAGGTGGCTCAGTGGGTTAAGCCGCTGCCTTCGGCTCAGGTCATGATCTCAGGGTCCTGGGATCAAGCCTCACATGCGGCTCTCTGCTCAGCAGGGAGCCTGCTTCCTCCTCTCTCTCTGCCTGCCTCTCTGCCTGCTTGTGATCTCCCTCTGTCAAATAAATAAATAAAATTAAAAAAAAAAAATACCTTGATAACCAAATGCACAATATATATGTGTGCACAAGCACACACACTATCAGAAAACACCCTGTCAAAAATAAATGGGCTAAGCATGGCTCACAAATCTTTGATTGCCTTTTCCATTTGTCCAAGTGCCTCCTCTGAAAGGCAGAATCACAACAGCCTGCATTTCATCACTGACCAAGAGTTATGTTTGGCTCTTAGACCTAAAATAACATCCATTACACTTTTCTAATGGTTAATTATGCATGCCCATATTGTTGCTGGTTTCTCATTTGTGCTATTTCCTACACTATTTAATTTTAAGAATAATTGGTAACCACATCTTTTGCATGATAGCATCTAAACATCTGCAACGATGTTTCCACAATATGTTTTGTGCATATGAATTCCGTGTCCTTAAACACAATATTTGGTTTTTGACATAGGGGAATCTGATGATCAGGGATTTCTTTAGGCAGTTGTCAACACTTTTTAGATTTTTTTCATATGTTTGTGGTGTTACCAACATTAACTCTTAGTAATAACATGGATGTGAAGAAAATCCTGAAAGCTTAACCTTAATCAGATTTTCATTTTCATATTCTTATCATTCCATGTTAAATCTCATAGTAACTCATTTTCTGAGTGCATAAATGGATGCTCGAGCATAATCTCTCTTGAAGATGAAATTTATGAAGAGTCTTAGAATTGGGCACACATAAAAGTTGTGGGTTTTGACCCAAGACCACCCACAGGTCTCCTTTTGCTTCTTCCTAAATCTTCTAGTTTTTCTGATTACATCAGAGAGGAAGTCTGTATTAGGAGCTGGTTTGTCTTTAGCACCTTTTTTTAAATTTGCTAACCCCCCTTTTAACAAAGAGCCTGTGTTCCCAGCTCTGAGCCATTTGTATATCTAGAGCAGCCAAGAGGGTGAAGCTAGTGGAGCTGAAGCAACCCAGAGGAGGCTCAATCAATTGAGCACATGTCACATTGATAATAAATACTGAAAGCTGGGGATCCTGAGTCTACAAACCCAGAGGGTGTCCTCTGTTACATTCAGACATTGGGGTAGCACTGCATTTCCCGATGAGCCAGGCAAACATGATCTTCCTCTTGAAAATATTGTATGAAGCTCACAACAGCCAAATCCTGTCATCTCCCAGAGGCACTCCCATGAGTACATTCATATTCTTTAGAGAATATCAGACTTTTCTGCTTGGACCACTCAACTGGATGCAAGAATTTCTCTCTATGATGGCAGGAATTCTAAGAAAGGTAATCAAAGCAGCACCTGATGAAGAGAGATTCCTTCCTCCCCTCCATGCCTTGTGCAGTCATAAATTTTGTCCTTCATACTGTCTGAAACGACAAGTGGAACTTTCCCGAGACCCCACCGAGACCCCAGGACTTCTGAAGGAGCGGGAAAGGGTCAGAGTATCTCTCACTTGGTGGTGAAACCTCAATGGTTTTACAATGTATCAGGCTACACTTGTTAAGGAAATGCCTTTGCTAAATATTCACTGAATTTTTGTTAGAGCTGGCTGGTGCTGAGAGCCAGTAATAACAAAATAAAATGAAATTTCTTCCTGCCATCAAGTAACTCAGTCTAATGAGTGCAAGAGAAATTAGTGTATTTCCAGCACCTAGAACAATGGCTACCTCATTATCAGCTCTCATTATATTTTTCAAGAAATCATTATACAGTTTGACGAGATGAATACACAACTATGGTTGCGCGGGGGTGGAGGGTGTGGAAGCCACAGAAATGTGCAAGAGGAACAGAATTTCACTGACCAAGGAACTGAGGTTTAAGGATGTTGAGGGACTTGTGCACAGTATGTAGCTACTAAGTGCCAGGACTATTTCTAGAGCTTACCCCTTTTGCAAATATATGCATTATGATGGTCTAGGAATGATCAGGCTTAATGTACAGTATTTCACTAAGCTGACTTGTCCAGATGAGTGTTCCTGGGCCTGTTAGCCCTCCATGATGGCTACTGAGAATTATGATTATTATTATTATTGATGGAGCAGGCCTGAACCAGACCTGTGCCTTTATGTCTTTTGACTGCATCCAGGGCATGGTTTTTGCAGGGCACCTTTCTGTGTAGGTGAGATCAGACTCTTCCATGCTTCTTACATCCTGAACATGCATCCAGCTGGAAAGTTCCTGAGAGAGGAGGATGACAACGAAGAAGGAAAGTAAGAAGTCCAAGAAACTTCTCTGGCTAAGTGATTATCTGCATTCTACTGAGGCTTTCTGTTTAGTATTCAGGTTTCTGGAAGCACTGAGTAATTCGGTGGCTGGTGGGTGGTTCACCAGATCTTACCATCAGGAAATTCACTTGTAAGCCCAGTAAAGCACTAAATGGATAGAAACAAACAAACGCTCATTGAATGGATAGAAACAAATGAAAAAGAATAATTTTAATACAGTTTTAAATTTTGAAATAATTTTAGATTTACAGAAAATTTGCAAGTGTAGCACAGAGTTCCAATATAACCTCCATCCAGCCTCCTTAATGTTAGCATTTTATACAACCATGGTATGTTTATCAAAACCAAGAAATGTACTTGTGTTCAGAACTTTAAACACTTTGCTGAGAGTCATAAAAGATTCATGAATAACTGAAGATAAATTCCATTTCCTTGTTTGGAAGACAATATTATAATGATGCCAGTTCTTTTAGAATTAATGAATAAATTTAATATAATCCCTATAAAATGCCAGGGGGATTTCCTTTAGAACCTGACATAATAATTTTGTTTTATTTTAGAAGAACAGAGTAATAAGAGATTTATCCTAGTAGATATTAAAATATGTTATTTACTTAAAATGATGTATTAGTGATGTAATAGAGACAAAATGAATGGTAAAAGACACCTCAGATATAGGTCTAGGTAAACATAAAAATATGATAAATGTTTCAGATCAAATCAGTAGAAAAGGATGGATTATTTCATAAACATTTTGTATCAAATGGTTACAGAAAGATTTTGAGAACCATGAATCAAAATCAATTCCTAATAGATTAAAATTGTTAAAGAGTATAAAAGTATTAAATTACATATACATGTTAAAAAGTTATAACAAAGGCAGAAATCATAAACAAATAACAGTTCAGTTACATACATTTTAAATATATTTCCATAAGGAAAGATAAAGGAAGATTATATTCTTTAAAATGATAGAATATGTCACTCCAAAATATGTACACTATGACATAAGGATTATTTTGAGCTAAAGGCACTTAGAAAAGAAGCAAATAGTAAATGTAAGCAAAGTATTTAATCTCCCCTTTTCTTCTGAAAATGGGAGATAAAAATTCCAACGTGCAGGATGTCCCTCCTTTACCAGGAAAAAATCCAAAAAACAAAAACCAATATTCTTCAATTGGGAATCAAAGTTGAAACAATTCTGCACAAACAGACCCTGTTAAAATAATTTTTATCTTCCTTTGACCTTTCTATATATTTTAATTTCTTCACAATTGCGTCTTTTTGTCCAACCTAGTATAAAAGCATTTAGGTTTTGCCACATCTTGAGTTTTGTCTCCTTAAGAAATCTCCTGTGTCATGTGACACTTACATAAATTGGTATACTTTTCTCTTATGTATACGTAAGTTTAATTCTCAGGCACAGCTGAAACACCCTAAAAAGGGAAGAGATAAAATTTTCCCTCCCCTACACTGCAAACACATTTCCCTATGGAAAAATACAAATTGAAAAATAAACTCAAAAATCCAAACACAGAGAAGATGACATCTTTAAACTATAAAGAACACTAAAATTCATGACAAAACATGAAAATTCCATTTAGAATAAAAAACAAACATAAGTAATACCTGTACAGGAGAAGGTATAAATATAGGCATACACATATTAAATATATATGGACTCAAACAGACATGCAATCTTTGAAAAGACACAATTTGTCTTTTAGCCAATTGGGAAAGATTTAATTTAAATATAACTACAGCCAGGGTTATCATAGAACAAGTAGTTTTGGGATGTCAGTTCATAGAATACATAGATCCAGTCTATGAATCACTTCGGCTATATGGATCTAAAACCTTAAAAATTCTGCAATTCCATTTTTAGTAATCTATCCCTAAGAAATAGTGAAATATTAGAATAAAGATTTAGCCACAAATATAACTGCTGTTGTATCACTTCATAAACAAACTTAAAAGTAATGTAAAGGCCGTTCAATAGAGAGTGACTGAGAAAATTTTGTTTCATTTATATACTGAAATACTAGAGATTAATAAAAATGGTTTTGAAGAAATGTATTCATTGATTTGAGAAATGTTTACAAATTATAATTAGGTAAGAAAGCATAATGTAAAACACCACTGAAAAATTATATATACACATAATCATATCTAGAAATATACACACCAATATGTACTTTTAGTAATAATGACTTAATTTTTTAGTGTTGCTTACTGATGTCATTTTTATCTATATATTTGTTATGCATCTTAGAGCTCAAATGAAAAATAAAATTAATCATAGAAATCGTCCCTATGCTAATCAGGTAAATTAGATAGACAAATGCCACACAAGTTCACTTTGTACTAAAAATTGCCACCAGTGGTAACTCAGCAATCATTTTCATAAGCAGTAGTATGAAAGGGTTCTAAAATTTTACAGGAAATGAGAATGTGTTCCATCATTAATATCATTTGAGTTAAGTTAGAAAGTCAGATAAGGCCCTTAGGTCACATGGAGTCTTTAATGGAACATATGTTTGATTCAATAGAAATGTTATAGCCAAAACATTTGCATCAATGAACTACACATGAATTAAAGATAAGTGAATCAAAAGCCTTAATGTACTGATTTGGAGTCACAAAATCTGTATAATTGTTAAATGTTTCATTAATTTACCAAATGGTTCCTACTTCATGTCTTTTTCTATTTGCAAATTAGAGCTAGTACAAAATACATTCAGTCTGTGCACCATACAAAATGTTAAGCTAATAGTTAGAAAACACTTCAGAGTTCTTTTTAAGAATGTAAAATGTGTATCAAAAGAAAGAATATTATGTCTTTTAAGAGAAAGGCTTATGACTACAAATAATTTTTGAAATATTATTAAACTTTAATGTACATATTGTTATACTATTAATAATATGCAATTTATATAACATCACATACTTAAAAATATTTTTACATGTGATTTCACTGAAATTCACATCAATTCTGTGAAATAGGCAAGCAAATTTTGTACACCTATATGTGGGAAATCGGAGGCCACGGAGGTTAAGATGTGAGAGATAACTATGGGTCAGACAAAAGTGGTAAGTTATTGGTATTTTTTTTTAAAAGAATCTTGACACATCTTCACAAGGAGATAGCCAGGCTTATGAAGAAGTCTTAAAATTATTTCATATGAACATTGGTTGAGAGAATTGAGGAAATCCAGCTTGGAGAAGAGACTGTGCTGGAGTAATGAGAGCTGAGTTCAAAAGTCAGCATGCTACTTTGGATAACAGGGAACCTCAGATTTATTTTTGTTTTGTTTTGAACCAAAGGAAACCAAGGTTTATGACTTGGATCTGCCCTTTAGTAACCTTAGAGGTCTTGGGTTCCTTATCTTTATTTATTTATTTTTTAAAGATTTTACTTATTTCTCAGAGAGTGAGAGAACACAAGCAGGGGGAGCAACAGGCAGAGGAAGAAGGAGGCTCCCCACTGAGCAAGGAGCCCGATCCCACGACCCTGGGATCATGACCTGAGCTGAAGGCAGATGCTTAACTGACTGAGCCTCCCAGGTGTCCTGGGTTCCTTATGTTTAAAATGAAGATTTTGATATTTACCTTCATTTTAATGGATAAAATGTGGATTTGATTCTGAACCTGAAGAAAGAATCCAGTAGTTCCCCAACTTAGAGAAGAGAATACTTTGATACAATCACAGCCTATTTACTGAATCAAATTCACCAACCATACTGTGAGAATAACATTTTAAAAAATAATTGAAGTCTTTGAGACAGTGCCTGCTATGTAGTAGAGATTCAGAAAATGTAGCTAACATTAAACTCATTTTGTATCTTTTGGTGTCCTATGGCACCACCATGTCTTTGACCACTGAATATCATTTGGATAAATTGGCTGTTACAAACCCTGTTTTTCAGGTTGAGAATCAAACATGTTACTTCTTAGATGGCTGATCACCTTCTGAATGGCTGACTTTGAGAACAAATATGAAGTCTCTGGGTAATTCAGGAAGTGTACCTTTATCCTCAATTACGCAAGGCTATTTTCCTTCATACTGTTTTGGGAAAACTCTCCCTTGCTGGACTGGGTAATTCATGTTACCATTCCTACCTAAACATTCTCAGTGGTGAAGGCTGAGATCTAATCTTGAAATGAGGGTGTAATCTTGGAAGTTGCAAGAACTGGTGAGGAATCTCCAGTGGCCCCGTATATGACTCTACAGAATTTACCAGCCCTCCCAATTTCACAGTTTAACTCTAGGCATCGCTAGGACTTGGGCTTCACAAGGGTAAACCCAAGATCTTTCAAAGTCACCAGAAGACCATTAACCTAATGTTATATTCATAGCCTCTAGAATGAAATAATTTTCATTCTAAACTTCCTGTGATATGTACCGGCTATGGGACCTAGTGCAAATATTAATGCTCTCAGTGTCCCAGGTACTCAGTCTATAATGTAGGGATTTTTAATCATATTTGTCTCAAAGTCCTGCTGTGGAAATGACAGGAATTCATATATTTAGATGACCAGAATGACCCCAGAATATAAGATTTTAATAAATATTAATATTTGCCAAACTGGCTACAATAATACACTTAGAAACATTTAGGGTGTATATTTTGGGAATCTTTTCTAAGCTTTTCTTCATTGAGGTTTGATGTCCACTAAAATTCAGGGTAGTTTTTACACCTGTTGGCAAGCTGTGTGATAGGTAGAAATCCCACTGAGAGTAGCTTTCTAAGACAGTTCTTTTCAGGTTCAGTTAATATTGTATTGATCTTTGATCTTTAGGCTTGTGCACTATACTTGGAAAAATGCTAGGGAAAAAAAAAGAAAAGAACCAGATGAAGGAGAGGCAGTAGAGTTTACAATTATACCAGAGTTGTAATATTAGGGGATAATAGGGAAGATACTGGAAGAAAGAAATGAGCAATAATAAGAAGGTGCAACGTCTGATTCAGTGACTGAGGTAGAGTTCTCAGGTCTTACAGTATTTTAGCCAAAGAGGACAGAGTCCAGGTGGTCTATTAATTAGCTTCCTTGGGGAAAGGGATTCAAGTAAAAGAAAACAGGCAAGATGGGGCTCCTGGATGGCTCAGTAGGTTAAGCCTATGCCTTTGGCTCAGGTCATGATCCCAGGATCCTGGGATCGAGCCCCACACTGAACTCCCTGCTCAGTGGAAAGCCTGTTTCTCCCTTTTCCTCTGCCTGCCACTCCCCCTGCTGTGTTCTCTCTCTCTCTCTCTCACTCTCTCTCTCTTTCTCTCTCTTTCTCTGTGTCAAATAAATAAATAAATTCTTAAAAAAGAAAAGAAAAGATGCAAGAAAAACTTAGAGCTGCTAGTGGTTGCATAAGCTGAACTGCATACATAACATAGTGTTAGTTCTAGCATTATGTTTATCAGAATATCAGAGAAATATGACAGATAATAACAAATACAAATACAAGAAGATAATAAAACTGTGTCAAAAATTCTATGAAGTGGGGCACCTGAGTGGCCCAGTTGTTAAGTGTCAGCCTTTAGCTCAGGTCATGATCTCAGGGTCCTGGGATCGGGCTCTCGGCTCCCTGCTCAGTGGGGAGCCTGCTTCTCCCCCTCCCTCTGCCTACTGCTCCCCCTACTTGTGTTCATTCTCTCTATGTCAAATAAACAAATGAAATCTAAAAAATAAATTCTATGAAGTATTTCTGTTTTAAGAGTCGATAGAGGCATTCTTTAACTAATATATCAATGAGTTGTTTGGAATTCAAAGTATTTTCCCTGGAAAGACTGCTTCAGACTATAGCTGTTTCATGAGAACTACCAAATATCTATAACACAAATTATAACTGTAAAGTGCTACTGAATGTATTACTTTATATCACTATGTATAAGGCTTGTAGAATATAAAAATAAAACATAACATATATTTTGTTTTATAAAAATCATAAAGTAAGTGTAATATACAACCCCAATTCCTAATTAAAGAATAGAAAATCACATACCTGTTAAACCATGAATGGAAGATGTTTCCTAAAGGTTATCTCTCTGAACTCAATAGTGCAATAAATGTTAAGATGAAATTTGGCATCAGCCCTAAAAATCAGGACTAGTTAAGGATGCCTGCTGTTAGTATACTGAAAGTTCTAGTCATTGCAATCAGAATAAAAAGAAACGTAAATACAAATGTGGAATAGCATATTAATGTACTCCACCTTGATACGCATTAATGTCACATAAACCATAAACTGAGAATTTACTTGGTAATGGCTTTTTCAGGCTTTTCTCATGAGTGGAAAAGTCTACTTCAAATCCTAATTTCAAATAGATTCTGATTGCTGATTCTACCTCATGTTTAGAATCTTTATCCTCCATTGTCCTTCAAGAGATGGTCACTGGTTTCTCACCTTGCTTCTTGACCAACAGTCTAGCGAACATGTGGTTTAAGCCTCACTCACTGCTTTGCATTTTAATTCTATTTACTTTTGGTCTTAGAAATCTTGATCATTTTGAATATTACATATTTTTAATTTTTATATTTTATGTTAAATATTCATGTGTTTGAAGTGATCTAGAAGGAATCTCAGAGTACAAACTTCTCATTCTACTTTTACTAAAAGTTTAAGCTAAGCCTGAAAGAGGAAAAAGCTTAATATTGTCCATATTTTAACATTGTGTGAAAAAGATATTATTTAGTACGAAGTCTTTGGAATCCATATCAGATTTAGACTAGAGTTGTCAAATTAAATACAAGAAGCCAGTTAAATTTAAATTTCAGATAAACAAGGAATAGTATTTTTGTGTGAATAAGCCTCAAGGACTTCATGTACCATGTATAAGTATACAAAGCATGTTTGATTTTTTAATAAAAATTAAAGCCTATCTATATCTTTATTCCTGTGTTTTTATTTACTATGCTTGGCAATCCTAAGTTAGGCTCAATAAAAGATTTCTTATAATGAGAATATTGGATCTTCATGTTCATTTTTCGTTTCTAAAATCTTCAGATTTTAATCACAAAACCATAGGAATTATGGGTCTCTATATCTCCTAGACCTGAGAAATTAAATGTGTTTGTGTCTGTCAAACATTAAGCATAGTGTTTGGCCCAGGAAAAAGTTTCAGAAATGAAAATTAATTATTCATGTATGAAATACTGACTGTATTGAAACTGGAAATAAATTCTTCAAATAAAGGCATTAGAGATCAATATAAACCAATGGTTTCCAGGAAGTATGTGAAATGACTGGACTTTAAAAATGACTGGCATTTGGATATGAAAGAAGCAAAGAAAACCTCCTTACTAAATGTTGTTTGGGAATAGGGGGACGTGGCAAACTTACAGAATAATCATTGGATTTGGAAAAGGCAAAGAGGAGACATTTTTGACAGGTTTTCTCGCATAATGCCATGAAATAAGTTTGCAAGGGGAAGAAAGAGTCAAATAATAAAACACACTGAAAGGCAGGTAGAAGAATTTGGATTCAGTATGGTAGACAGGAGGAAGCCCTTTTCAATTTTTGACCAAGGAAGTAAAATGATGAAATTGGCCCCTTACAAAATTAGTCTGTCCAAAGTATGCAAGACGGATTGCAGGAGAAAGAAACTTATCAGACATATCAGTTATGAGGCTCTCATAGTCATCCAGCTTTGAAGCACTGAGCACCTAGATTAGCTGGTGGCATGAGAACAGGCACATGAAGAAAATCTGAGAGATGTGTGAGAGGAGACATGGCAGGGACTCAGGAGGTAAAGTCAAGGTGATTTCAAGAATTCTTAAACTGAAAAATGGTAATGACAGTGAAAGAAATAAGTAAATTGAAAAAAAAAACTAAAAAAATAAGACTAATTTTAGGCAAACTGCAATGCAGGAAAAAAAATAAAATAAAACAAAACACTTTCCCTGGAATTACACGTGCCTTTGGTTTTTTTTCTTTCAATAATGCACCAGTGTTAGCTATGTGGCCACTTGATATTTGGATCACTCTTATTTCCAAATCAGATAATCAAGTGTAGGAGACTGTTACCTGGCAGGGCTAGAAAATTAGTTACCCATGAAGGAAATAATCTAGGTAGATCTCCATATGCCATATATGGATCGCCTATGTTTATAGAATTAGAACATAACGAAATGATCTCAAAACTAGACATGAAAACATTCAAAGATTCTTTTGGTGTAAGATTCTTCCTGGGTTTATGATGTAGCATTGTATCCATTAATCGTAATTATTCTATATCCATATAGAAATGCTAAATAACACAATTCAAAAGCAGATTTGTGAATATACTACCTTTAAGGTCTTTTACATTGTTTTGGTTTACACTTTTTTTAATATTAAAAATTTACATATTTTATTTTTTAATTTTAATTTTTTGATCTTTAAAAAATTTTTAATTTTTAATTTTTTATTTCTCCCTGCCCAAATATGGTAATTAATCATGATTTTCAGGCCAGTTTCCATACTCTGGTTTCTCTTCAGATCGCATAAATCTTTTGCCTTTTTTTTCAGGCCAGTTTCCTAAGTAATTTTTTCCCCCAAATTTTATTTCTGTCTTAACAGTTACATCACAAATTTATTCAAACAAGAAAAGCATTTTTCTTTTCTACCTTCCTTTTCCTCTTCTTCATTTTTTTTCTTTCTTTCTTTTTTTGGTTGGGGAGAGCGATGCCTGGGAAAGTAAGAAAAAAAAATCAGAGGAGTGGTTGAGGAGCAGAAAAAAAATTTATTGTTTGCAATAGAGTATTCTGCTTTGAATTCATGAAGACCTTTCTTATTTACGAAGTACATTTTTCTAGCAGGTTTTTGATACAAATTACAGATTATTTTTTGTATGTGTACATGTATTATCTCAAAGTAGCATCTGAGAAGTTAACTTCTTTGAGTAGGAAAATCTGATTGTCCCCACTTTCAGGTCAAGAAAAGTGATCTTTCAGGGCACCTGGGCAGCTCAGTTAGTTAAGAATCTGCTTTCGGCTCAGGTCGTGATCCCAGTGTTCTGAGATGGAGCCCCACATCGGGCTCTCTGCTCAGTGGAGATCCTGCTTCTCCCTCTCTCTCTGCTTGCCCCTCTGCCTACTTGTGATCTCTCTGTCAAATAAATAAATAAAATCTTAAAAAAAAAAAAAGAAAGAAAAGTGAACTTTCATAAAAACTGTCCACATCTTCATGAGTGATGAGTGGCCTAAACAAATCCATGTCCTAACTACGTAGTAATTTTTGGCAGAAAAAAAAAATCAACTAATGTCAGTGAACCTTAGGGAAAGAAGATGAGGTGTTACTAATACTCTTTTGACACTGCTACATAGCTTTTCACAAAGGTAACACTCTGACTCCCAAAAGCCCCAAGGATGGTTTACTTTGCTCCCTGGGGGTTATTTCATTCCTCCTCCCCAAGAACTCCTACTCTGACATCAAGAACATCTTACTTAGGTTGCTTCTGAACCTCTCACAGATATTTTTAATTTTTCTTTCAGAAGTTAAGGATAAATTTTGGGGTGCCTGGGTAGGCTTAGTCAGTCAAGCGTGTCTACCTTTGGCTCTGGTCATGATCTTGGGGTCCTAGGATTGAGCCAGAGTCTGTTCTCCCTCTGGCCCTCCCTCTCACTCATGCTCTCAATGTCTTGCTCTCTCAAATAAATAAATAAAATATTTTAAATAAAAGAAGTTAGAGATAAATGTGAAAGCAAAGGAAATGACTTTTTCAATATATATAGAACATAATTAGTTAAAGTAGAAAATTATAAATAAACCATGCTCAGTATATAATAATTAGAAATTAACAAAATTGTTTTAAAAATGTAAATTTATTTAACAATCTGTAACTTTCTACTTCTTATTTAAATTTTTTTTTCTTTTTCTTTCCCTTTAAAGACTCCACTTATTTATTTGACAGAGAGAGATCACAAGTAGGCAGAGAGGCAGGCAGAAAGAGAGAAGGAAGCAGACTCCCTGCTGAGCAGAGAGCCCCACGTGGGACTCAATCCCAGGACCCTGAGACCATGACCTGAGCTGAAGGCAGCAGCTTAACCCACTGAGCCACCCAGGCGCCCCTTATTTAAATTTTTAAATAAGCTACCTCATGTTATTTATTCCTCAGCAGATCGAGTTGCAAGACTATGAAAACTGTCTATATTCTGCTGTAACGATCGCAATAGTACATGTTTTCTTTTCTCCTTCTCTTCTTCCTTCCCTTCCTCCTCCCTTTTCTTCTTCTGTTTCTGTCAATATTTTATGATGGTGATGCAATTGGAAGTACTAGATGGGGGCAGTACTGTCTGTTACTGGTTTCAGTACTACATAAAGGTGTAGTTTTCTTTTTGAGTATCTTGTGTACTAAAGGCCTCAACTAACAGGAATATAACCATCCTGTTCCAATTTTCTAATATGTATCAAGGGAAAAGTCTTGGACTGTCTCCACGCTCATTTTATATTTGATATCATCTTACCGAATTTTGAAAGTTGGGGGCTGGGTGAGAAGCAGAAAAAAAATATTGTTTTGAATGGAGTATTCTGTTTTTGAATTAATGATGATCTCTGTTGCTTGTGAAGCATATTTTTCTCTAGCAGATCTTTTGATTCTTTCCCTGACAGACTGCTGTATAACATGTTTAATGAACATGACATAGTAGGTAGTAAGCATTCCTGACAGTTCTGAATAAATATTCATCATACTAAAAAAGAGAATGACATTCTATTCCCTTCATCATTAAAGGATCCTGTACACTTAATTCTTTGTCTTATGATTACAACAAACCCCATTGGATGGAATGTCTAACTTCTATGTTTATTTACTCTGTCTAAAATAAATTTCTTTTATATCTTCAAGTGATCAACACCATTTAAGAATAGACTCATGTAAAACCTAATAACTAACCAAGGGAGGGAACCCAACAGTCAACCAGGTATTTTAGGCAGTCTAGTTAGTTCATGTAATGTAGATCACGTATCTAGATGAATGGTTCTATTTTAAACTTTTATTTAGGTTATTTAAATGGATTAAGGGCTCCCTTAATGTCTTCCAAAATACAACAAAGATATATGACAAGGATATAATGTATAGTCCAAGAACATTTTGGTAACCTTGATATACTTACAACTCCCTCAATTTAAAGACAATATTGAGTTAAATAATGTCACATGTTGTTTAAAACTAATAAAAACAACAAAAAAAGGATTTACATAAATTGATACCTTTCATAATGAGATGGTCATGACTAAATTGAAGTAAAAGATACAAGAAAATAAAAATATGGCTATCAAGTGAGTTATAGTAACAACTTTGGAAATATAGACTTTTATTTTTCATTTCAAAATCAGATGTTATATAGACTCAGGGTGAATTTATTTATTACCTTTTCAGTTAAGATGATAATTTCAAAGCAAAGAGAAATATGAGTACAATTTTAAATCATCAATATGAGTTTTCATTGTTTGCATATAAAAAAACTAATGAGGTACTGTATGGTGACTAACATAATACAGTAAAAATAAAACAAACAGACATAGTTCAAATTGAAACTAAATGGAATTTTACCGATGTAAGTTTGAAACATGGAAATGAACAATTCACCTCTAATGATATAAAAGTTCTCCACCTTCACCTCTACCTTAATAATAGAAACACAAATTGCTTAATCTTTGGTTGAAATGAATCTATACCACAATTTTACAAAAAGAAAAATGTTCAGAATAGAAAATCTTGCCACTAGGCACAGCTATACTGAATTTCTCTAGGGTCAGCATTAGAGCCAGCTACCTTTCGGAAAATATTTAGCAACAGCTAATTGGGAAAGCCAGATGTATAGTTCAAATCCAGGGTTATCTAACCTATTCAGAAACTGAGAAAAATAAATTAAAAATGGTAATGATAATAGCTAGGATTTATTGAAAGTCTTCTGCTTGCCAAGTACTGTTTTGTATATTTTTTTCACGTATTAACTCAAGGAATCCTCTCAACAATCAGAGGAAGAAGATAATATTAGTTTCATATTTTATATATGAGAAAATTGGGACACATAGATGTTTAGTAATTTGTCCAAGATCCAATAGTTAATGTCAAAGCCAAGTTGTGACCCCAGAGAATTAGCTCTTAGAGCTTACAATGTGCCACACCAAATAAATGAAAAAACTTGGTGACTTAGGGTAACTATAAAGTTGAAGTTTGCATAATTGTTGGATACCAGTAAGTGCCATAAATAGTTGATAAAATTCATGCATTCATTCATTTTCTTTTGTCATATTAGTTGAGTTCATCGGATTTCTAATAATCTAGTTCCCACATGAAATTAATTCCTTTTTGAAAAGCAGTGAGCTCCATCTCAAAGAGCTAAAGGACTATCAATTAATTGGGAAATGGGTCTTTTGTCCCCTTTAGTCTTTGTTTCCTCACCTGAAAATTAAAGATTTATATTTTTTCTACTAAAAGCTTTCAAGTCTCTGATGCTCTTAAAATAAATATATAGGATACTTAGGAGAAAACTGTGGAGCCCAAACTCAAAAATCATACAAAGTGGTAGGGAAGACAGATATAAATTCAGCTGGCATTCATAGTCATGTACTAGTAAGGGTTACTGTAGCAGAAGAAGTGGAAGCAGGTCATGGAAGCAAGTAAAACTGTTGGGTGAGGCAGGGAGGTAAGGCTGGACCTGGAGGTTCAGTGTTCAGGTAGTGTGATTTTAGGTAGCACTAGTTTGCATGAGAGTCTGAACGTCACATGACTGCTGCCATATGCAGTGACCTGAGTTGTTCTTAAAAGGATTGAATGAGGGTGCCTGGGTGGCTCAGTGGCTTAAGCCTCTGCCTTTAGCTTAGGTCATGATCTCAGGGTCATGGAATCAAGCCCCACATCGGGCTCTTTGTTCAGCAGGGAACCTGCTTCCCTCTGTCTCTCTGCCTGCTTCTCTGCCTACTTGTGACCTTTCTCTCTCTGTCAAATAAATAAATGAAATCTTAAAAAAAAAAAAAAAAACGATTGAACGAAAAACTGCAAGTAGAAGAAAATGCTTTGTCAATGGCAATGCACTATACAAATACAAAATTTTGTTATTGTTACTACTATTACTAAATTACTATTAATAAATTATACAACCAGATCAATGATCATCTTGAAAGGTGCTGTTTGGTTAGCCCTGAAGAGGGAATGGATATAACCAAGACAGACACTGTGGATTAGTAACGTATCATTAACTTTTAAAATTGTACAATAAACATTTGTCATTCTCCATAATCACAATCATGATGGGAAATTATTTGTTGTTAACTTATCACCTTGATTTCTCTGTTTGAAGGAACCTCAGTCTTAAGGAGACAATACACCAATTGCTCAGATTCTCCTTCAAAAACAGATTCTAGTATCTTCACAAGATTATTGAATTTATATTTCTTTTTATATGTAGAAATTCCATGGAATTTGAGGAAAAGTATTTCAAGTGTAATAAATTTTTGAAAATATGTTTCTTATATATTTTAATTTTTGTCTTTAGATTATATAAAATTAGCATTTGCTGCTAATGTATTTTGTATTTTTTCTGTTTGGACAGGAAAATTGCTAAATTGTTAAAAAGAACAATTTTTGACCTATGAAAAAATTTAATTTACTTGAAAACACTCTTCAAATAATTGACAAAAAGGGATAAAGGAAATTCTGATAAAATTGTTTACATCTGTGAACATTTTTCTGATTCAGCTTTTGGTAAATATTGATATCAACAGCTGGAAAGACTTGTAGTACTTTGGAGTAATTTTTCAAAGCACTGGTTGGAGTTTGAAGCCACACTTTTTCCATTCACTTTAATAGAAATCATGTTTCTGACAGTCTAAGCAAATGATTTGAAAATATGTAGATTAGAATTTATAAACTGGGATTTAAGAATTAATATTTAGGAAATGATACATTGACTGTAAACCTTATTCTGAATGTAGCATTTAAATGCAATTCTTAAAAAAATATTTAATATTAAAGAATCAGCTCATCTGTAGTCAAATGTTTTCTTTAGTTTGGGGTTCTCTTCATTCTTAATTATTTCCAGATTCTCCATGAAAATTAGTAGATGGCATGTGCTAACATCTTTAATATCATTCATGATGCTTGGTATAGAACAGACTCTCACTGTAATTTGAACTAGTTAATATATAAATAATTGTGCTTTTCCATTTTCCTATCCTCTTGAACTAAAAATTCAAGCATGTAAGTAAGCATAAGAACAGTCAAAGAAACAAAAATTGTGACTAAATTGTATAGGTATCTCCACTTCCTAAGTAAAATTTACCACTGATCTGTGTACTGCTGCTTTTGCCATGGAAAGGAAGGCTATGTCAGACTCCTTTAGATGTATAAAATATGTATACAATGTCAAACTCCTTTAGATGTATACAGTATGTATACAATGTATACAATAAAAATCTTATCTTGAAGAAAAAAATATAAAAACTTTTAAGGAATAACCCCAAAAAAGTGTGCATGTGTGTGTGTGTGTGTATGTATATATACACATATATGTTTTGTATATATGTATATGTGTGTGTGTATATTTATTGGTATTTATTGCATTTGCAATGTGATAACAGTATGTGATTTCAGTAACTATTACTTGTCTAAAAATTATATTTCGGTCATTTTTAATTTCTTCCTCTTCATTTTTAAAGCATCTATAATGGTATCTAGTGATCCATAGATTATTAGTATTTTTAATAAAATAATGGATTTATTTAGTGAATGGATATTTTAACTCCCTTCCTTCCCATTCCACACCTCCTCCACATCCATAGATTTTTAATCAGTCCTCTAATATCTTCTTTTTATATTCCTGTTTGCATAGGCATTAGGCTCAAAATTTTACTACTCTAAGATTGCATCATCAGATAATTAATAGACCAAAGAATTCCAGAGGATGATTGGCAGTGGTGATGGAAGGTCACATAGGCTTGTAGAGATAATATGAGCTCTAAAGCCCTTCAAATCAGTGCTTACTCTCTGGGCTTATGACCAATAGTAAGTCTTTTGCCTCTCATTAAGCCTAAACATCCTCATTTGTGAATTGGGTGTACCATTTATTTGCAAGGTTCTTGTGAGTTTACATAACATATGATTATGGCCTTACAAGGTGTCTCAGCAAATGCTTTTGGAGTAGACAAATGAATCTTCTGAACACTTACAGTTTTTGTTTTTGTTTTTAAAGATTTTAAAGATTTTATTTATTTATTTGACAGACAGAGATCACAAGCAGGCAGAGAGGCAGGCAGAGAGGGAGGGGAAGCAGGCTCCCTGCTGAGCAGAGAGCCCGATGTGGGGCTCGATCCCAGGACCCTGAGGATCATGACCTGAGCTGAAGGCAGAGGCTTAACCCACTGAGCCACCCAGGCACCCGTGAACACTTACAGTTTACTAAAGATAGGTTCTTGTCCAGCATCCACATATAGGGTGCCTAGTTTGTCATGACTTGTGTGAGTGACAAAACTAGAATGATACGAACTGGAATAGACCGGGACAAATTAGTCAAGTGACAACTTGTCCTTGTTTCCTGCAACTGCGTTATTACCCCCCACAAACTGACTTAACAAAATGTCTAAAGAGCAGAAATCCACAGCATCTCAGTAACAATTAAATGCAGAATCTGACTAATGTATTTTTCATCGAAAACTCATGCCAAATGGTATTAAATGAAAATATGTATTTATGTAGATATAGGCCTTCGTTATTACTGTTTTAATGGTAATACTATTAATAGCAGTTTTATATTTAGTAGCTATTTTTGTTGCTACTATTCTTTTTTAAAACTCCCTGGTCCTCAAGTATTTCTATACAATAAAAACACAAATTCTCTATTTGTTTGAAGCCTTGGGCTAGAAGTAGTAATCTTCTGAGATATTTCAGCTGTAGCATCCATGAGTAAATAGATTGGCAAACAATAATGTTTGGATCTCTATGATCCTGCTTGACTGCGACTCTTTTCTTTCTACTATTGATTTACTTTTTTCCTTTTAGCTAACGATTGTGCCCTATTTCTGAGACCCAGTGGAAGAGTCACTCAAATCCTTTCTGTTGTGTTCCTCTCCTTCCTTTGCACTGGCAAAGCCATGAGGTTTTATAAGGTGCCCTTGTTAGAATTTCTTTCTGAATCTATCAGTAGGGAATGTTTTTCTGCTTGCTAGTTCTTTTTATTTCTTTGCTTTTTCTGAAGAGGCTTTCCCCCCTACTTTTAAGCAACATGTTTTCTTCAAACCAATTTTTCATTTGTAAATTATTTATTTTATATTGGGGGAATTAAAATAGCTCTACAAGTTTCCTTCCCACTCATTAGAAACTCCTGGCGGGGTCTTCCGGTTTCTATTTCTAGATGGTGATCAGATAAGAATCTGTCTGTGTTATGCCCATTTTGCTCTGGTAGGGTAATCCGATCGTCCAAAGCTTCTGTGTTAGATGACAAAATGTATCTCACTGCAGGTTTTTTATGTTCCCCTTTTTTCCCCGCTCCTTCTTGGTTAGGATAAATTATTTCTTCTAAAAGGAGCTATTAAATATAGCGTTCTGGTGTTTATTAAGTTTTTACAAGTTTGTAGCATTATTCCTCATGGAATAACAAAAGTTTTCATTTGCCTTAAGTTCTGTAAGGTATTGTATCAAGCCTCAAATTGTGATTTACTGAAGGACTCAGATCAGAGTTAATCCCATTCATTAGAGGAATAATGTGCCAATTCTCGATGTAAAATACTCAGTCTATGAAATATGTGAAAAAATATATTTGCAAAAACAGTTACAATCAAGGGTAAATACGTCAGAATTTGAACCAAAAGTGAGGGTGTAAATCGCGATGTCATCTTAAGGACTAATGTCAAAATCTAGTCTACCTTGCATAATTCAATTTTAGAAAGCAATGACCTATATATGCAAGGAGGATCTAAGATGTATGGTGAGGAATATATTCCAATAAGAAGGAGAATGAAATTTCTGAAATGAGGGAACTATGAGAGATATGCTTTTAATATAGTAAGTTATAAGAGAAAAGAAAAAAAATAGTTTTAACATATCACCAAGGATAATTGTCCTATCTTCTTTTGCCAGTTGAAGTTATGTTTATTCACTTTGTGTTATACAAAAGTAGGTAATAAAGATTTCATTTGAAAAACAGTTTCCTTAGGAATTTTTGTTGTCTTTATTATGCAAAAGTTTTAAAGTCAAGACTTTAAGTGTTGCATTTATAATAGAAAAAAAAAAAACCCTACAGGAATTATTTTGAAAACAAAATAAGTTTCATTTTTCAGTTAGACTATTTCTCAAAATCTTTGAAGATGACATACATTCTGGTCATTTAAAACATTCATAAGCAGCAACAGTATTTCCTTTTTACTTAAAGCTCAGCTATTTTATACGCCGAGAAGCAATTCTAAGTGAGTAGTAATCATTGGTCTAATAAAGGTGGATTGCTGTAAGCCTCTTTCCTCCCATTTCCCTTCTTTGTGACCTTTATGCTTCCACATTTTGCACACTCACCCTCCCCCCACCATAAAATTGTCCAGCCATTTCTCACACTCATTTGTATGATTTTCCTTAATAGCCAGATGTGTCATGCTATTCTACATGGTCCCTTCCTTCAGCCAAATCTGCTGGAAATTTTGCTCTCGATTTCCTTTGTCATTTTATGCCATCATTCTCTATTTTGTCTCCTAAATATTGTTTTGCTATCTAACAAATTAACCTAAATAAATACCTTACATTTTTTATATCATGATAACACCCTTTCCTTTCTGTATTTGAATCAGGGTGGATCTTAATAGGATGCCTCATTACAATGAAATAAAATCCCAAGCCTTTGAAGAATAACACACACACACACACACACACACACACACACGCACACGCGCGCACACACACACACACACACACACACACACACTCTTGCGGAATCTCATCCTACAAGAGCTTGGCATCACAGAATTTTTTTTTACAAGTGTGATCTAAAGATTTTTAAATTTCCTGATCTTTGAATTTCTTATAGCAAGCCAAATGCCTTGGGCTAAGCCAGAAAATATAAAACAGTTAATTTAGAAATGCCGTCTTTTAAATCCATTTTTAAAATTTTAAATAAAAGCATTTTTTAAAACATGGAATCCTATTTAATTTGTGATTTGATAATTAGCATATATGTGTCATTTTACTTTATGATGTTTACTAAACATCATTTTGATTATTAGCAAGAGAAATATTCAATGTTATGCTATTGCGACTTCAAACATTGATTCAACTCTCTTCTGTTCATGAAGGCTGACAGGGATTCAAAGGAGGAAATGTAAAACTTGAAGGTACAGCAAAATAGTGACATTTCACTCTATAAAGCTGCCAATATTTTAATCCTGCATGTAAATCATTTTTATCAGTTCAATCCCATATCTTAATTTGTATACCACAGAAAATGTTCCTCTGCGTCAACTTTGATAAATAGCAATGTAATATTAATTGTACTGTATTTCAAGGTCCAAATAGCAATGAAATATTAATTGTACTGTATTTTAAAGTTTTTTTCTTTTCCCCCCATATTGGTCCTCAATATTTTTTTTAGTTCCCTGTGAATAGATTCTTAAGGTATATTTTTCATTTTCCTGCTGTGAACAAACTACCTTTCATTATTTTGTTATATAGAATCTTTACTTTCTCAGCTTAAGTGATGTCTTTGTCAATGATAACATTGTATTCATTTAGAGTGATGATTGATATGGTAATAGATACAGTGTGATTGAAAGCAACCTTTGTCAATAAGAAGGCCAAATACTCAAACTGTGTATTGGTCTGAATTTGCTCATTATTGGAGACCTTTCATAGTCATATTGACTTGCTGTCCAAATGTTGTTACTCACCTGATGCTTCCATTGTTTAAATGGTATAGACATTAGTATTGAACATAACTTCCCCCAATATTTGTCCTAAAATGTACATGGCTCAATTTTGCAATGTTCACACATATTATAAATGTGTATACAATAGAGATTTTGAGCTAAAAAAGAGACATTTAAGTTTATAAAGTGAAAAATCACATCAGCAAAAAACTAAGAGTACTATGAGTTTATGTTTTCAGTCTACTGTATTTTTAAGTTTGAAAAACCACTTTAACCACTTTTATTGGCAAAGAGGTATACAAACATTGAACAGAAACTATTTTGTTATTACTCAAGTATTGAATTTTGTTATATTTGTCTTCGGAAGATCTATAAGAAAAGAAAGAGTTTGCTACAAAATCCATGACATTTTAATGTATTTAGATAATTGAGTATGCATTCATGAACGGAAAAAAAAACAACAACAACAAAACTGTCCCTTTAAAGATTCAGTGCAAGAGTCATGATTGTGAAGAAATCTTTGGTTTCTTTTCCCTTAAAAAAGACCTATTTTCTCTGGCCCAACCTGCTATTAGAAGGGTTATTATCATCTGTTTTCCCTATAGCATTATGAGTCTTTTTCATTTTCCCCGGTGCTTTTCATTGTGCCTTGGTAAATGAACTATACATATTTGTCTATTTTTTTTTTAAGATTTTATTTATTTATTTGAGAGAGAGAGAGAGCAAGCAAGAGAGCACAAGCAGAGGGAGTAGCACGCAGAGGGAGAGGGAAAAGCAGACTCGCCGTTGATCAGGGAGTGTGATGCGAAGGTCAATCCCAGGACCCCAAGATCATGACTTGAGCTGAAGGCAGATGCTTAACAGACTGGGCCACCCAGGTGCCCCAAAGTTTGTCCATTTGAAGAATAAGAGGGGTTCAGGAATTCAAAAAGAAAGATGATTATTATTGCTTTCATATAGCGTTTAACATAGAAAGAGATGTTACTAAATTTTCCGAGAACATTTTCAACCCAGACAATATGAGGCATATACATGATCCTCGATTGTCTTGTTACAGAAACAGATAACAACAGAAAGATATTTTTTTCTTTACTGTTAAGCTACTCACAGACGGAACCATCATGCTTCAGATGGCATAATTATCCTCATTAACAATTATTATCCTTTAGTATATGACTAAATGCTCTCTTCTTATTGCATTGTGCATTTCCTACTTCTAAATGTATTAATAGATTCATCTCGTTTTTCAGCAGACGCTTTCTGAATTGTTCAAGAACCTTCTTTTTTTCTTCTTTTTTTTTGCTGAGTTGCTTGCAAGTCATGAGCATTTAAATAACCCTCCACTGCCTCCCCCATACAGCAGTCCTTCATTTGCCATACTTTTTATACCTGGTCCTTGTTTTCCATATCTGGTGCTCTCTCCCTAATCCAGGCCCTGATAACTAGCATAACTGGCTTCCTAATTTAGATGTTGGACCCTGGTATCTCTGTCCATCTTGTACTCCCATCTCATCCTGTAGCCAGTTTGTGATCATGTTACTCAGTCTTCCATTTGCTTACAAGGTGAAATTCAAACTCTTCTACTAGCATTCATGTAATTCCTTGCTTTGATCCCAACCTGTAATTTTAACTTTATCACTCCTGTCAACTCTACATAAACTTGACCTACACACTATATCCAGAACAACTTGCTCTTTTCTTTCCCCAAGATTCTGCTCAGTTGCATGCCCTTGTCTAAAATAATTTCATTTCCCAATTTTCACCATGCTAAGCCCAACATACCTTTCAGGATCCTGTTCTGATTCCAAGAAAAAAGCCATGGTTTGGGTTAGCTTCTAGGTGAGGGAGAGCACAATGAACCTGCTTGTGCCCTAGTTCTTGTATACACAAGGGAGAAATGTCAGACTCGTCTTGTCCAGCAGCAGGAGCAGTTTCATGAGCATGTGACCTGGCCAGGTACACTGGGCCACACACTTAGCAGGGCCCTATGCTTGGTTTAATGCTCTGCTATTCCATCTTGAAATTATTAAATTTTGAACCAGGGTCTCTAAATTTTCCTTTTTCACTGAACCTCACAAATTATGTACCCAGTCCTAACAGTGTATTATTCACCAGGTAATTGCTCGATAAACATCTGTTAAACAGAAGGTTTGCCAATTTCCAAACTCACTTCTCTCCTTCCTTGAAACAACAGCAGGTGAGAACCTGAAACTAACTCAATTGATGCCTTTATTTTTGAAAGGAAAGATTAAAAATAATACTTAAATGAAATACTTGAACAATTTTAATATTTATTCTTATCCCATTGCATTGCTATAGATAAAAAGAGTTGGCAGCATTTTACAAAGGTTGGATTAGATTTTTTTTTTTTAATGCTTAGAAAATGATTTGTTTAATAACTCAACACAGAAAAAAATGGTTTGGGATTTTCAAAGTTGACCATGAAATTGATAGATACAGTTAATATTTTGCTTATAGTGACTGAATTTCTTAGAAAAACAACAACAGTATATTCAACAGGTAGTAGCAATTCACTATTTAATCAACTCTGTTACATTAGCTAATTCGTAAGACTTTTCTTGAGGCTGGTGGAATGTTTGGTAGCACATTTGTATAATTAATATTTGGAAAACAGCGGTGAAACAAGATTGTGTAGGATTTTATAGTTAGAGAGAAGGCTGACAGTCCTTGGATTCTGCCCTGAGTGGCTCATAATGTGCAGTATTTTACATTTCTCTGGCAAGAATTTTTCTCTCTGAGTTATTTTGAAAGATGTTGATCTAGAAATATTTCCAGACTATTCAGTTTTTTTATTCTCTATAGATTATTTCTTGAGTACATACTCAAGGCTAAATTCTCCCTACCCAAGATTCACAATAAAAAAGATCCTCCAAGGACATTGCATGTTTTCTCTGAATGCCCCAACTGTAATAATCCTGCACAGGGCTATGCACACAAGAGGAATTTAAACATAAATGCACATGCAGCAACATCTTTGTCTTCTTTTTTTAGGAGTTATATGTTTATATTTTATAATCCAATTTTCTTTAGTCTGTGTCTTACTATCTCCAAGTGACTATAATAATATAATAGGTAAAGGTGACTTTTATTTAGCTCCTGTAATAGATAATTTCTAAGGTTTAGAATGCATGATTTAAAGAAATATGTTTTAAGCCATGAATAATTTTTGATTACCAAATATCAAATAGATATGTACTGATCCCCAAATTATAGTAGATGGGGTGGTGATACAACAGATTCTTTCAAATTCAAAACTTCTGTATATCCAAAACCTTTATTTGGCTTATATTTATGTTACTTTTATGCACAATATTTGGATTTCTAAGTATGTAATAAAAAAAAAGAATTCATATATGTGGTAATACTACCAATCAATCTCAATATAAAAATACTCAATTTTTATATTAAAAATATATTTATAAACATGTCTGATCTTTATAAGACTAAAAAATTATTTTAATTACTTCCCCATAAGAAAGCATGGAAACTTAGTTGGAAAAGAGCCCTGTTTTTTAAAGGAGTAATAACTAAGAACGTTTCCAAATTCTTGAGACAAATATCAATAGTAACTCTGATTCAGGGCTTCAGCATTTCAGTGTTTCAGTATTATTTATCAGGATTATTCTATTTGGCCTGAAAATGCATTGTGAACAATTATGAGAAAGAAACCCATACAGAGGTAAGTGTCATATGGTGTGGAAATCTCTAAACAAAATATGAACCCTATGGGAGTGAGCCCAGAGGACAGACTCTCTGATAATGTTCAGTACTTTGAATAGATGAGACACTCATAAATATTTTCTGTGAGTCTGGTGAACGAGGCAGATGATGCTTTAATAATTTCACTGAAAAAGCTGATGAGTCAAAACTTAATAGCTTTTTAAATAGAACATATATTTGAAAAGAGCCAAATTGAAAATAGATTATCTTTTAAGACATATGAATATTCAAGATCTTTGGGTGGGGAAAGAGAGAGAGAGAGACAGAGGAAGGGAGGGGGGCAGAGAGAGAGAGAATATATTTAGAGGGAGATAACATAAAATAACATAATCCTACTTTCATTTTGGCTATGCACCCTAAGCCTAAGATGTTGACAGGACATGACTGGCTTTATATTTAAAATCCCTTAATTGAGTTTCCCTTCATAAATGTACTATTTTCCAAATACAAGAAACCTTTGAATTTTCAAGCTGAGTGGGCAGGGTATTCAGGGAAGGGTAGAGAGAGGAGATGACTTCTAACAAAACTGTCATGATCACGTTCACAAGCCAAAAATATTTACCAATCAATAAAGAAATAATTTCTCTAAGGGTTAATTAATCAGTTCTAAATGTTGCATTCTCAGCAAGCATTTAAAAGTAAATATGTCACTGGAAACTGTGATCCAACTCCACCTGTATGCTAATAATGTTTACTAATATCTCTTTTCTTGAAGGCACATGACTTGAGTAATTCTCTGAACCTATCTAATCTATTTAGTGCTACCCAGTGTATAATGGCATGTGGATATAAATACTAATGGAAAAAGTGCACTGCCTTAGGGAACACCCATCATGACAAGTAACTAATTGCTTTATGTACATTAGTACCAAGTGAAGCGTTTTACATCTTCTGAAAAGCACCAGCACCCTCTACTTTCTAATTTACCCAAATGTCACGTCCTCTCCCGAAAGAAAGAATTGGAAGACTTTCTTGAAGTATCACACTGATTCCCCTCAATTCACTGTGCCCTGTAAGCTTCTTGAGGCTGGTGCCGTGTTCTAAGTCTCAGAATATCTAATACTACACATGAAATTCCTCATTACTGGGTGATTTCATTTCACTTAATGTGTAACCATATATATTTTTATATATATACATATATGTATACAAACTATATTTATATCTATACTATGTATATATATACACAGTATATGTATACTATGTAGTATATGTATATATATGTATACATATACTACGTATATATTTATATACTAAATAAAATATATACTATGTATATATTTAGTATATGTTTACTAAACATATACTAACGTACACTAAGTATACTATATCTATATATCTATCTAAGTATATATAAGTATACTATATCTATATATCTATCTACATATATATAATATACATATATGAATGGAATCCAAGCAGTGTATATATGTGGTTTGTGTGTGTGTGTGTGTGTACACATATATACATAACATGGATTCCATTAATATAGAATCATCGAAACTTTTGAAATATTATTCTTATTTAACAAGGAATTGCTATTCATGCAAAGGGAAAATAAGGAAACAGATACATATACAACTTCTTTTGAAAACAAAACCAAAAAAATAAGGAAAAAATATCAGTCTCAAGCATTAGTGATATTTTCTATGTAGAATGGGTACTTTGATATATGTGTCTTTAAGGAGCATAGGTGGTGATGATATGCCATTTTTTTTTTTTAAGGATTTTATTTATTTATTTGACAGAGAGAAAGAGAGATCACAAGCAGGCAGAGTCAGGCAGAGCGGGGGGGGCGGGCAGGCTCCCTACTGAGCAGAGAACTCAATGCAGAGCTCAATCCCAGGACCCTGAGATCATGACCTGAGCTGAAGGCAGAGGCTTAACCCACAGAGCCACCCAGGTGACCCGATGATATGCCATTATTAGAGAGTTAACCTGCTTGATGAGAAATGCAGAATAGCATGGATTTGATAAATTGATGTTTTCTGTCCTGAACATTTCAATGAGATAAGTTACTACTGCTGTTATAATAGTAATTACTGAAAAATAATAAATGCAGTTGCACACAGCGGGAAGCAAGTTAGACCAAATCTTTTTCAATTTTTCTTTCTCCTGTTATTGTCACACTCTCATCATGTATTTTTACCTCTCTTAAATGTGAAGATAGTTTTCCCTATAAAAACAAGCTGTATTTCAGTTATAAAATAGGTTATTTAGGGGCACCTGGGTGGCTCAGTTGGTTAAGCAACTGCCTTCGGCTCAGGTCATGATCCCAGAGCCCCGGGATTGAGTCCTGCATCGGGCTCCCTGCTCAGCAGGGAGTCTGCTTCTCCCTCTGACCTTCTCCCCTCTCATGCTCTCTCTCTGTCTTTCTGTCAAATAAAACAGGTTATTTATTCTGACCTATCAACACCATATATTTTGTGGTATTCCTTCCTTAGGAGGAAGAAAATCAGAGTTTTCCTCACCCACAGCATCCGTACCATGTCTCCATCCAAAGGAGGGTGCTATGCTGTGTGTTGGAGAAAACAGAGGCATGCACAGAAGAATGATGTGAAGAAGGTATTCTCCATATTGTTTTAGAAACTTTGTTTTATGATGTAACACAATTATTTAGGGTAGATGCTAATTCAGTTCTGATGTCTATAAAATGATGGCAGGATATTTATGAAATCTCACAGGCAAGACTTATGATATAGTATTGAGACAGAAAGATGGGATTACAGAGTGAGCCAATATGCAGAAGCTAGAAGCTCAGGCTTTAGAATTAGGTAGACTTCAGTTGGAATCCTAAGGACCCCGGGATCTTGGACAAGTTTCATCGTCCCACAACTCATTTACATTATTTGTAACACTGACCATAAATGTGTGTTTCTTATAAGCCCGTTTGGGGATTATATGAAAAAAAAAAAAGTACATAAGATGCTGGACATAATACGGGTAAAGGTCTGAAACGAACAGCTAATTTCTTTTGTTGTTAATGATTACAGTAAAAATAGACTTTCTTTGCATATTTTGAGTTGCTTATGTGAATTATTTTTAACTATCAGGCTGATAAGTACAACAGCTACCTTTATCTATGTCAGGAAGGAGTCCGTACTTATATCAGAAGGGATTCATTGAATTCAAGATACTTTAAGGGGAACAATAGGTTCTTTGAGGTAAATTAGGTCCTCAATATAAAAATAAATATATCACTAAGAGTTAACATAGATACTGATGTATGAAGTAAATACTGTGCAATATGGATTTTGTTTATTCTACTATATTCATCATTAATTACTATCTTCCATCTTGTAAAAGTTGGGCATTGGTATTTTCCTGTTTATTTTATGCAATTTGCATATGTGTTACATTTACTCATATATGCACATTATCAAAACTTACTGGAAAATGTAAGTAAAAGAACACTTCTTTTATTGTACTTTGCTAATTTTGAAATACAGATGCTATCTATATATGATAATAATTCACTGAATTTTTGAGTAGAAGAAAAAAGAAATGAAATACAATTAATATTATTTTACATCATCATATCTTTTTAAATCACGACTGTTAATCACCCAGTCATTATCAGAGTTAAGTCAACAACTATTTATTAGGTGGCCCATAGTATATAAGGTAACATTTGGAGCCTCTAATTTGTTACTGATTCTCAGAATCGAAATATGTCTCTCAAAATTGTGAATTTATTGAATATTTCCACTCCCAATCATTTTAAAATAAAGTAGGGGAACCTGTGTATTTAAAATTACCTTACACTTAGGACGCGTGGATGGCTTAGTCAGTGAGGCATCCAATTCTTGCTTTTGGCTCAAGTCATGATCTCAGGGTTGTAGAATCGAGCCCCGAGTCAGGCTCTGCCTGGAGTCAGCCTCAGATTCTCTCTCTTCTCTCCCTCTGCCTCTCCCTACCCCGTATGCTCTCTCTCTCAAATAAATAAATAATTCTTTAAAAATAAATGAATAAGGGGCACCTGGGTGGCTCAGTGGGTTAAGCCTCTGCCTTCGGCTCCCAGGGTTCTGGGATCGAGCCCCACATCGGGCTCTCTGCACTGCAGGGAGCCTGCTTCCTCCTCTCTCTCTGCCTGCCTCTCTGCCTACTTGTGATCTCTGTCAGATAAATAAAGAAAAAATCTTTAAAAAAAAAATAAATGAATAAATAAAATTGCCCTATGGTTTATTTTTAAATAAAAAGTATACCTTTGATCAAGTTTGAGTTGCTTCAATTTTGAAAGCACAGGTATTTACATTTTAGTTTTACTTAGATCTTTTGACAAGCAGGTGATTGTTAGGGATTTGTTTAGTATTCTTTCTTTTCTTTTTCTTTTTTCCCCAAGCATTTTAACTACTTTCTTTTCTAATTCTCTCACCAAACAGTGAGCTCCTTATTTATGAAGCACGTCTTTTTTTCCTCTATAGGTTTATTTCCTCAAGAGGCAGCAAGTCCTCTGTCCCAGAGATTCTGATTGGTGCTTGGGGTCACTCACCAGCAGTGTTGTTCAATGCCCTCCAACATCAGATGAAGCCTCAGGTGAAGACAAGCTTGTACATCAACTATACTGCAATAAAAAAAATTTTTTAAATGAACATAACATAGCCACAAATATACAGCAGCTATAAAATAGTAGAAATAGCATTATTAAATAATCATTTTAGACATGCTATTTTGAGTGAGAATTCTAAATATTTCTAAAGGCTGTTCTGATTCAGCCACACAATATTCTCTAAGATGCCTCAGGGATCATTAATTCTACATTAAAATGGAAAGAATAAGCAAAGTCAGGATGCCTTTACTTTTTCAGCCAGCAGCACCAGAGAAGGCCAAATACAAGTATCTTTTTTTTTTTGGTTTAATTTATTTACTTGACAGATAGAGATCACAAGCAGGCAGAAAGGTGGGGGTCGGGGGTGGCAGAGGGGAAGCAGGCTCTCTACTGAGCAGGCTCCATCTGAAGACCCTGGGGTCATGACCTGAGCCAAAGGCAGAGGCTTTAACCTACTGAGCCACCCAGGCACCCCCAAATATAAGTATCTTTAAAGGAGCATCTCTAGGGTAAGATTCCTTGCCTGAAGCTTAGTAGTTCAAATTGTGACTTTGGGGAAAAAAGGAAAAAAAAAAAAAGGACCAAGTTTAGGTCATTTTGTATCTTGTCCTTCATTCCTGTAATTATAGTTTCCTGATTAGTACCCCAAAAGGGAACTTTTGGCAAATAACATATACCTGCAAAAATGTATAACAAGGAATGTAGAAAAAGAGAAACCAGTCTCAAAGATGTCCTAACTGAGATTAGCTTCAAAGACTAACCTGGTTCTAACCAGCTTGTAGACAGGTTAAGATACTCACTTAGCTGGTATAAAGAAGAAGCACTCTTCTTTCTCTCTTCCCATGCTTCCTGTGTGTCTTGGACCATCTAGGCTTTCTGTGTATAGTACAAATAAATAATATGTGCACTTTCATGATTATTTTGAGGATTAGCTTTATGTGTATGCAGACTGAGAAGAACTGTTACAAATATCACATTCGGACACCTGAATTTCCTCGGAATCACATAATCTTTTTGCAAACCTCTATTAAGTGTAAGAATAAAATGGCTAGACATAGAATAATGAAGGGTAAGCAAATTACTTGATGGAAATTAAAAAAAAAAAAAAAAGTTCCCATAAAGGCACTTTATCCATGAATGGGTGCCAAATTGTTGCTGAGAGGGGTTATAAATGAGGGATATCTTCTTCAGCCACATTGCTGGTTGTCAAACTGAGTCATTTTTATTAAGGATGTTAGGGGGCAAAAAGCTAAGAGGTCCATGCAATAGAGAGGAAATCATGGGTTGATAACACGGTAATTGTCTCAGATATCACGAACTTGTGTCTTATGGAAAAAAGCACGTTGGGGAAAAAAAAGCTCTAAATGAAAGAAAAAACAAAAACAAAAACAAAGACTTTTTATGGGCTATTATTTTGTGGAGGGAAAAAGAGGCTTTAAAAGGAAAGGTGCCAAAAGGCAGCCTAAGAAACGGTTTCTTCTATTTCTATGTACAACATAAGGTCCCTGAGCCTCACTGAGGCTGCAGATAAACTGGTACAGCTTTGGCATCTTACTTGTGGCTTTTGAAACATTGAAAGATTGTACCCTTGGCACCTATCTGGTGCCCTTATCTCAATGGGCTTGGAAACAAGGAAAGAACCAAGGGACTCTCAACTAGCTTCTTAGGCAACCAACATCAGCCTGGGAGGCCAGAACTTAGTGTAATATAAAAGAACATGAAGGTTCCTCAAAGGTTCCCTGAAATAACTTTAAGATTTTGTGTGAAGGTAAGGAATAAATAGACTGTGTGAGCACATTGGGTTGAGAATCAGTGATAAGTGGATTGCATTAATAAACCACTAAATAACACTTTTGCTCTGTTGTCAAAATGGCTCAAAAATGAATAATCCTTAAATCGACTGTGGCAAGAATTTAACATTCTAAGCTAATTTTTCAAAACAACTTTAATAATTTTTTCATCATCAAATAATCCTTATTTGTATATTTATGTATATTTAACATCAGGTATATGTTATGAATTACATCCAAATGCAGAAAAACTGAGCCAGTTATAAAAATATCTCTGTGCTTTTCTTATTAGGAGAAACAAAATTTAGTATTGATTTAAAATATGTTTATTTCTCTACAAATATGAGATATGCTTATTGCCCCAAGAAATTTGATATTCTATACTTAGTCTCTAAGGTTATAGGAGAAACGTACAATTATAATGTTCTTAGAGAATATTTGTGTATACATACATACATACATACACACACACACATACAATTTGTTTAAATAGGTAAGACTTATACTGTTAATATGCTAACTGCTTCTTTGAGAAGACTCCAGTGGTGTGCATCCCTACATGTATTGGTTGCTGTGACATGACTTTGCTTTTTCTCTTGCTACAATTAAAGACCTATCTTAATTTTTTGCACATCTTACACAGATTAAAAAAAAAAAAATACATTGAGCTTGTCTCACACATTATCTTCCCTGGAAAATCCTGACACAAAGAATTTAACCGATCAGATGGTAAGTTAATCATCTGCTACCAACAATCACCCTTTCTGAATTTCACCACCACCATTAAAAGCTTCATCTTCCTCCCATCCCCAGGCTAAATATCTTATCCTCATTTTCCCTTTCCCTTTCTATTTTGCTCACTAGATCTAATCTATCACTAAGACATGACATCTGGGGGGGGGGGCTGTCTATTATGTTTTTTGAGCCTCCCTTTCCAACTTAATAGCCAACACTTAATCCCAGGCATCTGGGTCTCTCCTCCACACAAGGAGGAGTGCTGGAGACCTAGTCACTTCCTTGCCTCCATGTTTCCTCCACAGTACTTAATTCCCATGTACCCTCTAGAATAACCTCCCCCCCGCCCCAGTATTTTTTTTTTTTTAAGTCGGGTCATCTGCTTACCCTTCATTATTCTAACACTATCTTTTTACTTTTGCTTTTAGACTTCCATAGTCAATAGCATTTCTTTCCTTACCATTCTTGCTTTTTAAACTCTCTGCTCTTGTTAAGATAAATATGCATTTCTTTCCTATATTTGCTCACTTTATGTCCCAGTCCTTATGTTCAATGCTTCCTTTCCTGCAGCTCTCTTGTATCTCCTGAACTCCTTGTCTTCAATATGCAATAATAGGGCATGGCTAAGTAAATTGTGTCCGTAGAATAAATGGCCATGAAGTCCCTGAAAATACTTTACATCTAGGTTTCAATTAGTAATGCTGAATTGATAATGCATATTTTCAAGTGGGGTGAAACTGACTTAAAAATCATTTGAAGAGGGTCTTAAGTGAGGTTTCCTGGGAAACAGACTCTGAGATAGATATCTGCTTGCTGGAAGTTTTGTAAGGAGTGTCCTTGGGCTTGGGATCTTTAAGGAAAGAAACAGGACTGAGCTGAAGAAGGAATTGAACTACAAGGCAGTTGGAACAAGGGATTCAATCTCACAGGGATCACTTCATCTGAAGGTGACTCTCAAAGAGCCACTCAGCTATGGGCCTGTAGTTCCAACAGTCCCAGAAGTGGAGAAATGAATGTCTCCAGGCTGAGGGGGTATCCTGGGTGGCTCACTATAATATCCACTCAGAGATAGAGAGTGGATTTATAAATTAGGTAATTACAGGAGCAAAAGCTACAAAGAAACACAAGGACATATGCTGATTATCTCTAGTTAGCAGGATTATAAATGGTTTTTGTATATTATTTCTACTTTCTAATATTTTCTACATTGGCAGCAAAAAAAAAAGAATGAAAATGTTTCAAGCAGGTAAAAATAATGCATGATATTTTAAAAAATACCACCTTTGATTTTTTCTTAATTAAAATTTTTTTATTAATTAAGCAAACTGATTACTCTGTCCTCCCTAAGTACTTTGTGTGATCAGATCAAATCTGATCACTTTTTCTTTTATTACCACAACTTCTAAGCTATTTTATGTTGTTTTTTTACTCTCTCTCTATAGCTAAGTAATAAACTCAGGAATAGCTATCATGTCTCCCTGTTCTATTTGGATACCCCCCTTTTTTTTGGTGACCTTAATAAATATATAAATAATATATATACACATTTACTTAAAGCTGTTAACATGGACTTCTGCACTGAATAGATGATTATGTTCTTGAGCACTCAGAGGAAAGGAAATTCAGAGCTAGATTAGGGCTAATTTTAACAAACAGCCACAATTTATCAACAGATCCTGCCTCAGAGGCAACATTATGTTTGCAGTTGAGATTTTCAGACATTGCCTATGTAACCCTCTCATTCTGTGGTGCAAAATAATAGCTAAAAGAAATTCATGAGTGCCCACATCTAAGAGTGATTTTGGTGATTGTTGGAAATGGCCTATTAATGTTACCATAAAAGATTTTATTTCTTATTTCAGAACTTCAGCTTGTCCCATTGTATATTTTCCCCAAAGAGAGAATGATAAACTTCATAAAGTTGTGTTGAAAGCTTTTGAAAGGGTGAAATTGCCTTGATGTATTTTACTTAAAAAACTGTGGGCCATGCATGGACTTTTCAGTCATTTCAAGAGTAGCAGATGATCATCAAGTAATAGTTTGTATAAAGAATTATTGTGAGAACACTCTTCAACTAACCAAGATGACTGGAATTCTAATAGCTTTTTCCCCCCTAACTTGACATTGGAGGGAAAAAAAGACAAAAATATCTATTTTTGCTATATGTCAATCTCAGGCAAACTTGAGTCAGAATGAACTAAACATAGCTGTTAAGGTCACTTAAGATATTACTTAGAAATAGCTTCAAGCTCCAAGGTTATATTGAGATAAAAGTTATTTAGTCCAAATAACTAAAATTTACTATCTTAACAGAGGACATTATAGAAACTCATAGTGATCAGTGAAGATTCACTAAAACTCTATAGTTACTTGGTGTACATATTCCAGAGGAAACATGAATTCAAATTATAAGTAGGAATCCTAAGAATGAATTCACAGAATTAATAAACTAGTGATACAGTTTTCAAAAGGTCTAGGAAAAGAATAAAGCTAACTTGATTGACAATTTCATTCAAATGTGGCTTAAACTTAGAATTTCAAGGTTAGTAATGTCCTAATATTTTGTAGATACTATTAACAGTTCTGATAACTTTTAAAGATAATTTTTAAATGAAAAAAATGAGTTTCATGGTGTTTTTTTTAATCCTGCCTAATAAAAAACATCTAGTTTATCCCACATCAATCTGCAGGTACTTGCCTGTAAATGTATCCTGCCTATAATGTATCCTACCTCCTTCCCCCAATCTTCAATGAATCACTTTCTTTCACTTCTTGTGTTTCTATTCTCTAAATATGTAGCTTCTACTAACCCAAGGGCTTATCATCTATAGAATTTTTTGATATTAGATTCTGCTTCTTCATTCAGTAGAAAAAGTCTGTAGATTTTAAATCTTCTATGGCCTCAGAAATCACTCTTGAATTTTGTTTCTTTTAATGCTTCCTTTCCCATTGCCTTCCTCTAGACCTACACAATGCCATGAGCTCTAAAATCTCTCACTATATCTGTCCCAACCAGTTAACCTTAACTCTTCACTAGTAGACCTCCTCATCCTTTCTAAACTTTACTCTTTAAAACTCTTGTTGTTTTCCTATTGCCTAAAGAATGAAACATAAATTATCTCAGAAAAAGAAATATAAGCCTCCATATTTTGTTTTTCCTTCTTTTCCAGACCTGCCTCCCTTACGTCTCCTCAAGCATTTTTCAACCTTCTTTGACCAAGAAGATAGATTTTGGATAGATGCACTGGAGCTATGTTAGAGAGATGAAGGCACCTGTTTAGTCAGCTAGAAAATAAAGAACCTTCTGGCTATATATGCGATGTTAGATGTCAGAGCCCTATCATCTTCCATTCCCCAATTAACCTACATTCCCAATTTTCTAAACTTCTCACAATTTTTCAGACTCACAGCAATTTTATGAACTATTTGTCTTGAAACCGTTACTTCAGGAGTAGCTTTCAAACATTTTATACTTTGAGAAGTATCTACTGGTTCTTTGAGGTCCACCTAAAATATCAGCTTCTCAGTGAAATTTCTTCAATACTTTTGGGAAGAATTTATTTTTATTCTGGCTCTTACAGCAGCAGAGCCATATTTCTACGAGTTACATTTCTAGCACTTACCAAGCTATATTACTATCTGCCCCTTGGCTGGATACTGAGTTGATCTCCACATGTATAGTGCCTATTTCAGGGATAAGAGCTCAATAAAGGTGCGCTAATTGATGTAACAGACTAATACACCAATTTTCCAGATCACGAATGAGGCTATGATAGACGTGCATGGCAGAATCAATCTTAAACAATGAAGAAACATCATCTTCTATGACTATGTTAATTTTAGGACTTTATAGAAATAGCTCAAGCAAAAGATAATTAGAATTGTAACTATGTTAATAGAAATAAAAAGATAAAAGTTAGTGATATTTTCCAAGTAGAATCAAAATGTCCAGTTGACATTTGATAAGAGGGATAATAGGAGGAAAATGGGAAAAAGAGTTTTAAGCCTGACCAAAAGAGATAGTTTTTAAATATATAAATATTTCTGTCTTGTATTTATTATTAGCATCTATGTATTCTTTCATACCTAATGAGCAAAGCATTGAAGCTTATTTCAAAAATTTGTAATATAGCTGGAGACAATTGCATTATTTTTTCAGAGCATTGATAGAGGAGTCTTTCAGTGTAATTAAACAAATTTAAGAGAAAAAGCCCAAAGTAGTCACTTTATGCAAAAACCCGAATCTTCAAAATCGATTGTCAAGAAATGAAAGAGTGACTAAGAAATAATAGATCAGGATTGTAGTTTCAGATCAACATTCTATCACTACAACTTTGGGAAATTGGCTTATTATTTAGTTACAGTTACCAGCTCAGTAAAACATTGGCTTCTATGATTTTCTATAGCTCCTAAAAGCTATAGAAACTTGCATCTAAACTATCTAAACGTGTATCTAAAGCTATAGAAACTGTATCTAAACTTGACTTTTTAACTACCAAAATTTAAATAAAAAATATTGATTTTATTTGGACCAATTTTTACAGAAAGACAAAGCCTGACTGTCAGGGGGCTATTTTTTTTTTTTTTATAATTCTAATAGTTCTTGTAGTTTGCTATTTATGGAAGTATTTTTTTCTCAGTTACAGAAAGGAGTTGGGTATCTCTGCATTAGTTTCTCTTGCAAGATACACCTATGGTGATTGTAATCAAAGAAGTTGTGGTTGATTTAATAATTCTATCTAAATCCTATCTTTATCTAAGCTTTTCTTTTTTAAAAAAATATTTTATTTATTTATTTGAGAGGGTGAAAATGAGAGAGAATGAGCATGAGAAGACGAAGGTCAGAGGTAGAAGCAGACCCCCTGCTAAGCAGGGAGCCAGATGCTGACTGGATGCCAGGACTCCAGGATCATGACCTGAGCTGAAAGCAGTTGCTCAACCAACTGAGCCACCCAGGTGCCCTATCTAAGCTTTTCTAACTAAACTCAAACTACTATGAGAAAAATACCCTAATCGTTAAAGAGGGCCATGCTTGAAAATTTCTCAGTTAAACATACTATGCATGACTAGGTGCCTGGGTGGTTCAGTCTGTTAAACACCCAACTCTTGTTTTGACTTAGTTCATGATCTCAGGATTGTGGGATTGAGCTTCATGTCAGGGTCCACCTTTGGTGTGGGTGCAGCATAATATTCTCTCTGTCCCTCTCCTTCTGCACCTTAAAAATATATATATACTATGCATGGATATGCATTTAAAGGTACTCAGATTTGCAAATACAAATTAAGTTACTGAATATCCAATAAATTACTCATTCATTTACTCAATGTTTTTAGTTCACTACTGTTAAAGATACTGTGAGTGTAACAATGAACAGGACGTATATAACAGACAAAGTAGGCTACTTGTTATAATCAACAACTTTAAAATCTTAATGACATAATGTATTAAAAGCTATTTTTCATTACACTGAAGTCCAAAGGTATATTTGGATTTAGCACTCCATATGTTGATCAAGGGATCAGAGGTCCTGCTTGCTGATGACTTCTCAATGTCTGTCACTGGATTATTCATAATTGTCTGAATGATAAATAGAGAAAGATCCTGGTGGGTGTCCAGGCATGAAAATATTACAGATAACTTCTGCCTACCTCCTGTTGGCTCCAACTAACCACGCCTGGCTTCAAGGAAGGCAGGAAATATGGTCTATATGCCCAAGAGGAAAAGAAAATGGGGATTGTGGACACATAATATCATCCGTGTCAAACAGACAAGGTCCTTCCTCTCATGGAACTGATATTCCATTGAGAGGAAGAGAAATGATGAATTAAACAAATAAATGAAGAAGGTAATTTCAGATAGTGACAAGAGAATTAAAACTGCATTATGATAAAGAATGATGAGATGGGAAAAGCTAACATAGCTTGAGAGGCCAAGGAAGTTTTCACAGAGTGGAAATATTTGAGCTGAGAAGTAAATTATAGGTAGAAAATAAAAGAAAGAGAGAATTAGAAGGAGAAAAAGAGAGAGAGAGATGGCTATGAGAGATGTGGAGATAGAGTGCTCCATGGAGAGAGGCTAGCAAGTTACTGTGGCCCTAAGTGCAAGTTACCTTGTTTTCAAACAATAGAAAGACCTGTGAGACTGGCTCAAAGAGAGTCTTTTAGGTGATGGTGAAGAGTTTTAATTTTGTTCAGAATGCAGCACAGAACCATCAAGGCTTATGAGAAGGAACTGACAATCAGATTCATATTCAAGAGACTGTTCTCTCTCTCTGGAATTCAGTGAAAGGATTCTAGGAACAAGAATGGAACTAGGAGACCAGTTAGTAGGCTCTTACTGTGGTCATGGTCACGGTCATATAATGAATGTTTCTGTGGACTAAGCTGGTAACCCTGTAGATCTAAAAAAGTTGCATGAGTTTGGAATGCATATTAAAAATGAAGATTACAGATTTGCTGCTGGATAGGAGGTAGGGTAGGGAAGGGTAAAGAAGAATCAAAGATAATCTTGGGTTTTGGTTATGACCAATTTGATAGTCACAATAATGACATGTAATGAGATATGAAAGACTGATAGAGAAATAGATTTGCAGGAGGGATTGGGAAATTAAGAGTACTATTTTGGCCATATGAATTTTGAGGCACCGATGACATAGCCAAGTGGAAATGTCAGGTGGGCAACTGAATACACAAGTGCAGCAGGATGCTTTCCTCTGTTGGTGTCCAGATAGATGACTAGAGCTCCAAAGTTAAAATAATAGGTGCTAGACATATTCCATATTTTCTGAGAACCACCAAAGTGCCATGAGATATACCCTTTACCTTAGGAGTTTTAGGAGTAGGTAGAGAACAATTGGATATGAGATTAAATTTTAAAGGTAATTTGGCTGAATAGTATAATAGCTGGAAGTGACTAGAAAGGTATGTTAGCCGCCATAGATACTATTATAGGATATTTAGGAGTTCATAATTGAAGGCAATAATTGGAGGAAAATCAGTTTTATGATTACATTCTCACTGTACTGTTCATACCTCTGTCAGAACATTTGTAAAAACATCTAGTATAGAATGGTCGTACTTGGCAGAGATTCAGTATAGAGAAAATAAAAGACCTACATGAAATCCTAGGGCCAACAAGACATACAATGTAAGTGAAGGAGGACAGTCAGCAGAGGAGATGGAAAAAAAACAGTAGAAGTATGGGAGAACAGGGAGAGCAGAGTGTCCTAAAATCCAAAGCAATATCTCAAGAAAAAAGACTGATACATTATGTTGGAAGTCAGTAAGAACAAGAGGAAGCCAAGAACAAAACCCTGTCGATCTAAAAAAGATGCATGAGTTTGCATCTTTGCAAAAAAGTGACTATTCAATTTTGCAGCACACAAGTTCATTGTATGACTTTAATGATACTATTTTCACTGTAAGAGTGGTTACTGACACTTCACTGGACAAGGTGAAAAAAAAAATGGGATACAGTTTGGAGAGAGGGAATATAAACAACTCTTTTGAAATAATTTCAGCGAATGAGAGTCAATATATAAGATAACAGATTAAGAGTGGAATCTTTAGGATGGATGATAACTAGAGTATGTTTGTAAACTAAGGACACAATGTAATAAAAAAAAGAAAATTAACGATTCAAAATATAAATTATGATTGCAAGAGCAGAGTCCTTGAGAATGTGAGAGGAAACTGAGATCCAGACTCCTAGGAAAGGATTTGGCTTTAGATCTGAGTGGGTACATTTTACCCATGGTAATTAAAGGGAAGGTGTTAGAAAGATTTGGTGGGTAGAAGATGAAGTTGTTCTCAAACCTCGGTTATCAGCTAAGAGTTTGTGCGTTTTTTTCTGTCTCTGGGTTATATAATGGTGTGTGTGTGGTGATGGGAGTTACGGATTATAGGTGAGTCACTGGAAGATGGGGGAGCATTTTGAAAGTTTGAATAGGAAAGTTGGTGTAAGGGCACCTGGGTGGTACAGTCTGTTAAGCATTTAACTCTTGGTTTCACCTCAGGTCATGATTTCCGCATCATGAGATCAGTCAAGCCCCTTAATGGGCTCTGTGCTCAGTGCAGAGTCTGCTTGTACTTCTTTCTCTCCCACTCCTCTCCCCCCACTGCCACTGTCTTTCTCAATCTCCCCAATCTCCCTCCCTCTCTCTCTCTCCCTAAAATAAATAAATACATCTTTGGGAAAAAAAAAGGAAAGTTGGTATAACATAGTTATCTTTCTGTAAAGGAGTACTAATAGGTTAGGGTGATAAGGTGGTCAGTATACCAGTATAAATTTAACCAGACACCACTTTATTTAAAGTTGTTGTTGTTTTAGTATTTTTCAATCTAATGTTTTTTGTATTATTTAAATTATGTTGTTCAATAAATCTCCAAATTATTTTGAGAGACAATTTCAAAACACTGAAATAAAAATAGATGACAGTGGGTATTCATATACTTGGGACCTAGGAAAGCTTAATAGCAAGGAGGAAAACATAAGTAACTTCTTATATCCTCAGAAATGATTAAAATAATTTTTCTTGTAAAATTCCTCTGGACAATTTAACAGTTCTGAGACTTACAAGTATGATGAGCAAAGAACGCATTCAGTTCTTTTGGTATCTTGGCTGCTATGGTTCCTAGCACTGTAACATTGCCCCACTCCAGGCCTGCTACTACCAGGCAGTCAACGAAAATTAGGTGGACAACAGGCATTATTTTTGAACTTGAATATTTTTGTGGTACTTGCTAATTAGTAAATTTCTGTGTTTTTGCTTTTGTTTTTTATGTGAATCATTTATATGAACATGCTTTTATAAACAGAATGGAAAAGGGCTAGTGATTTCTGTGTAGCAGATACTATATAACCAACCTGATTTAATTCCTGAAATAATTCTATGATGCAAATATCATTACCCCATTTTAGACAATGAGAAACTGAGATTAAGAAAATTCATATAATGTGCTCAAAGGCACAAATTTAGCAAGTGACTGAATCTGGATTTGAGCCCAGATCTGTCAGTCTACCAAATCTGTGTGCTTTTTAGGTCAGAAACTCGCCTCCAGGTTTCTAACTGAATGTCTGTATCAGTTTAATTTGTGCAACCATGTAATATTTAAACTAATGGATGTGATGAAAAAGGCACATAAACAAATAAGCTAGCTGTTTGACAACATTTAAAGCACACACAATTCAATTCAAATTTCTTCCTCCACAATATAAGCTTTCAAGATTAGTGGTATGTAGGTTTAGTATTTACTAGCATTTGAAATGATTTTTGATAATATAAATTGGTCTTGATTATCTATATTTGTTCCAATATTAAATGAAAGGTTATATGTTGCTGACTATGGAAACCAAGGCTTTGCTATCTCTATTTTCTCAGCTCACTCAAATGAAACAAGATAATTCCATCTGTTTAATTCCCTTTGACCCAATTCACAGTCACCCCTAAATGGATTCCAGAAATACCAGTTCTGTAGCTTGCAGAGTTTTCTTAAAGCAAGCCTAATGGATCAAAGTGTGTCCTTCTATCTGGCATCAATTTATTCGCAATAAATTCACATTTCGTATAGGCTTAACATAGTGCCTGGAAAAGATAAAGCCAAAAGAGTTTTGACCTCAAAGACTTACATATATCCATATCTACATCCATGTAGGGTGTGTGTGTGTGTGTACACAGATATATATGTATCTATGTTATATATAAAAATATATATAAATATTATGTCCATATATAAGTATGTATATATATATATAATTTCATATGAATAGGGATACAGATGTATGGACATGTATATACAAACATATTTACATATTTATATATGTAAAGTGTGTGTGTGTGTATAATTTTTTTTCAATTCCTAGAAAGCATGGTAAATTTGAGGGCAACCTGCAACTTAGTGCAAAGCTCCTGATGATGTATGATGATGACTATGGCAGGGCCACCCTGAAGGTCATGAAAGCCCCAGCAAAGTCCCTTTCCATGAGAAACAACAATGTCAATACTTATGAGCTTCACCCCCAAGGGTTTGGCTCAGGAAGTTCTCAAGCACATACCAGAATCCAGATCATGCACAATGTGGACTCTTTTTGACAGGCCATAGCAGATAGTTGGCTGATGAAATTTGGTGACAGCAATGCTTGGAAGTACTAGGCATGGAAACACAGTTTTGATCTTCCAATCTGGTGGATATATATAATTTATTTGACAATCTAGGGTATCAAATTATAACCATAGAACTGCTGTAGATTGTGAGGTATGTACCCCATAAAAATTCAGAAAAGAGTAGTGTGAATGTGACCCATAGTATTCACAATACGATTAGCAGTTAACATTTTCTTTTGTATTTAAGCTCTTTACAAGAATTATTATTATCTTATTTATCTTCTTTCTTATTATCTTCTTTTAGTCATCTATTATTGGATAACAAATTATGTCCCAAGTTAACAGCTTAAAACCACATTATGAGATAACATTCATTATCTCCTAATTTTTGTGGGTCAGGAGTCCAGGCATAGCTTAGCTGGAGCCTCTGGGTCTAGATGTTTCATAAGGTTGTAGACAAGCTGTCATTCAGTCAATTCTGCAGTAATTTTAAGCAACAATGGGGACTGAAGAACACATCTTCCAAACTCACTTGGTTGTACCAAGCCTCAGAAGATCTCCTTACAAGTTCCCTCAAATGGGAGTATCTACAGGGCTGCCTAATGACAGGACATCTGGCTTTCTCCAAGGTGAACATTCCAAAGAAGAACAAGAGAGAGCTCCCAAGATGGGAGCCACAGTTATCTGTACCTTAGTCTCAGAAGTGACATCCATCACTTTAGCCATATTTTATACTTTGGAAGCAAGTCAAGAAGTTTGGCATAATCAAAGGCATGACATTACCCAAGGGTGTGAAAACCAGAAAGTCACTGGAGTCCATCTTAGGAGGCTGTCTACTACAATCCTAAATAAATAAATAAATAAATAAATAAATAAATAAATAATAAGTGAAAACCTTTAGGAGATAGCGCTATTTTAAGTAGATAGAACAATCAGGGCACACCTCTCTCAATGTTACACAGCAGGGGAAAAAAGTAGACTAAGATTTAAACCCAGAAAGTATTATTGTAGAGTCTAAAACATTTTCAGAAGTAAACATTCAGAAAAGTACTTTACTCTAGAAAAATAAATACAGATAAGAGATGCAAGTATAAAATTATATATAGTATTAATAATATAGAGAAATTGATTTAGAAGTTGGTAGAAAATCTAGTTGGAAAAATTGGTTGATGTTAGTGAGCTTCTAAATTTCTAAAGAAATTGGATTTATGGGTAAGTAAAAAGTCATCAATTTCTTTTAAACTTGATTTTACTATGGTAAGAACACCTGGTCATCAATTTATTTTTTATTTTTTATTTTTTATTTTTTTTTTTAACGAGGAAACCATACAGTCAGAATTTGGCTCTATGATTTGTCTGTGAGTTTGTGGGACTGTCTGGAAAGGTGTGACAGAGGAGATGAGGAGGCCTGAGCAGAAGGTGTGTTTGCTCTCACCAGGGGCTGGCCCTGGGCAGAGTGGGTGGAAAGAATAGGAAAGACCTACAAGTAAGAATTCCCAAGATTCACTGATGAACTGGGTAAGAAATTTAAAATAGGTAAATGATCTAAATTACTCCAAGGTTTGAGAGAGGAAGACTTGTAAGAGAGGAAGTTCAAAGAAAGATTCAAAATGCAGAATTTTTGTCTGATTTCTTCACTCTTGCTCTCTGAGCCTAGAAAAGGTCATCAGAAACCCCCCTTGAATGAATATATAATAGAAGCTGCAATTTATTGGACAAGATTGGCTAAGATTATCCCAAACAAATAAACAAGAACAAAAATATAAGGAAGGGTTAAGATTATAAAGTTTCATACCATTAAAACACAGCCAGATTTTATAGTAACTGGAGAATATCAAGAACCAGGACAGGGCTTGCCTGATGTGCTTGTGTGCTACATCAATCTCTCTCTGTCTTTCTCCCACCCCACTTTTTCTTTATCACTCCATCACTCCAGACCATGGGTACCTTAACTTATTATTATTTTGATTTTTAGATTTTTAAAATTTTATTTATTTGACAGACAGAGATCAAAAGTAAGCAGAGAGGCAGGCAGAGAGAGAGAGGAAGAAGCAGACTCCCTGCCGAGCAGAGAACCCCATGTGGGACTGGATCCCAGGACCTGGGATCATGACCCCAGCTGAAGGCAGAGTCTTTAATCCACTGAGCCACCCAGGTGCCCCACCTTAACTTATTTTTTAAAAGCACATTGTCACCACTTTCTGCTGTGGATTGGCAGGCTGTCCAATTGCTTCCCTATAACTCCAATTTGCATTTAGCTTTATCTTGCATTGATGAAAACTCTGTCTTTAATTTCATAGGATAGAAAGTCACTCTTAGATGTTGATAAACTCTTCTTGTGTTAGCTAAAATGGGAGAGAGAGAGATTGAAAAAGCGAGAGAGAGGAGAATGAGCGAGTGTGAGAGACAGAGAATTTCTCTTTGGCTTAGACTGGGGTCAACTGTCTCCCTGATCTAATTAGCGTCGACAGTGCGCAGATGAGTAGGAGGTTATGAAGCCTATTTCTCTCACAGTAGGGCTGGTAGAGACATATTCTCTGGGAAGATGGCACAAGTGAGGTAGGCAACTTAGGATCACGTGCAGTGCAATACACAATTATAATTCATAATTTCTAATCCTTGACAATGGCCCTTGGTGAATTCTAAATATCAAATGAGGAAACTGAGGCTTAGAAGGATTGAGGTAATTTTTCTAATGTTATATAATCCATAAGTGATTCTAAACAAGACTCCAAATTTGTTATTTTCTGACCTCAAAACTACTTGCTCTTTCTACTTCTCATTGCAAGGCACCACTAAGAAAAATAAGGAAGCTAAAATCAGAATGGCTGTTTGTTTAACTGGAAGACATGCAGGCCACGTTATAATGGGCCAGGAGTTAGTAATTGTAGACAACTAATATTCCTGACTCTTATCACAGCTCTGACCTTGTAGCAACCTCACCACACGCCTGACGTATAGTGAGACTTCAGGATGGGTGAGGTCTGTCTTAGCATGTTTCTTGCTATTAAACACTCTGGAAGTTTAATGGTTTATTTTTAGCCTTTGCCAACAGAGCTCTTCTTCAAAATGCCATATGCCTTCTAGTAGAGACCACGGTCATCAAACACTAGATGCAGAATTTTGAAAGAAAAGTGAACAAAATTGTAGAGTTACATAACATCAACATCAAATATAAGTTGGGATGGTTAGTTAATTCATTGCTTTGCTCTGGGGAAGGGGAACCTATGATTTTCAAAGAAAAAAAGGGTCAGTGGAAAGAGCAGGTATAAACTAGAAACATGTAATTAATGCAATGAGGCAAATAAGAAGTAAAGAGAGTGTGGGAATAAAATCATTGCTGAAGAAAGAGGTAAAGACAGCATTTCTTCCTAAGTGACAAGAGGGGAAAGATGTGTTTGGAGAAGAAAAATATCACCAGCTACTATATTCTAAGTAAAGAAGGAAATGATGTCTTTTGTTAGAAATGAGGAATAAAAAAGAATTTGTACCTAAGGAATGTAAACGTTTGGAATAAAATGTATCCATGAGATTCTCTGCAATAGATTTAAATGGAATTACATTGATGTCGATACTCTGACTATATTTATTTAAAGATTTATAATATCATCTAAGAACAATCTAGAAGGAAGTCGTGTTTGATTATCTTTGATTCATAGATTCAACTGTACTGCTGTTCACATAGTAGTTGCTTAATAAAAATTTGTTAAATAAAACAACTAATTTTAAAAATGATACTTACGTTCTGTATTCCATGACATGTTCTACTGTCATATTTAGAAAATATTAATTTCATGCATCTGAGAAATTATTTGAATTATGATTTTTAATCTTCTTATACATGTGTAAGTGAACAATCATATAAAGTGTTTATAACAGCCATTTTATATAATTAAAACCATTTAAGCTTCATTTGTGATATACTTAAAGGGGTAGGAAGAATATTCTGCTAGGAAATATTATTTTTGAGAAAAATACTTAAATTCATTTTCATAGAAATAGAGAAATTATTGATAAACACATCTAAATTTGCAGATTGGTTATTTTCAGAGGTTATTTGGGGTCATAATTGTAAATCTCATTACCGTGCTTGAAGGAGGTCGCTTTCATTATTATGGTGCTGAGGTCCATATCCCTGAAGCTAATTGCAAGGTAGAGCTGCAGAGTTCTAATTGTTTGCCATCAAAATAGCTGTGTAAGCTTGATTAACAGTGTTCAGCAACATTCATAATAGTCCAAGCCTGGCCCTGCATAAAATAGAAACTGGGAAAAAATCAATAAGATTTAATAAGATCAGGAACAATCACTTACAATAGTACATCAATCACACAAAGTAATAGGTGCAGGATTTGATAGGGTCCTGAACTGCCTGAGAGATTCATAACCAGTACTCGTTAATGATTTGTTCATTTGCATTTTATCAATCCAGCTACAGCTGACAAGCAGAAGGAGCAGGAAAGAAATATGTTGACTTAAACTCATCAGCTTTGCAATTAAAAAAATAACATATAATAGCAAATGTCTTGTCACATGGAAATCTGATGTTATTACAGAGATGTGTGCGATCCTTCGCTCTTCAGACTGTCTGCAGTTAGACTTGCAGAATAGCTAGGATGACAGTGTCCCTGTGGTCACTGGAAAGTCTCAAAGGTCAGAGAGATTGTACATGTGAATATAAATTTCTTCTCCACCTTTCATAGACCTTGATTGCAGAATAATATTTAATGCCAAATGTGCATATTTCCTTGTTTTTATCTCTTTGAAATAAATGAAGCTCCCAGCTTTGCCTTAGGCAAAACCTCTATCAAATGCTAAAATAGTCATAATGAGATGGCTTTCTGGTGATTATTGCTTGTCATTATATCCTACTTCAGTTGATGTTATGACTATATAAAGTAATCGTGCTGTATTTACCATCTATATTAAAACACATTTTGGGAAGAAAGGTAAATGGATAAGATAAAATTGTGTAAACAATTTTCTGATTTTAAATAAATGATATTATTTAATGTGGGAAAAAAAAATAATCCCCCTCTAAACACCAGAGGCATAATGAAAAGTCTGAGCTATTTCCAAGAAACTCATGTGGATTCCTGCTTAGAAAATTTCATGCAGGTTTTCTATGGAGAGAATTATGTGAGTGGTGGGCTGCAGAGCACATTGTCAGAAGCCAGCAGTGGTACCATCCAAAATGTGGATTAATTAGCCTCTGTCCAAAACTATGGTAAATAATGCGCTCCTTCAGAGAAAAACGTTGTGATTCAGGTCCTTGTGGATGATGCTTAAATAGCTGATTTCTATATAGGATTCTTAATTCAATCAAAGTACAGGTAAAATCCCATTATAATGGACTCCATGGGGCCTCTAAATTGTTTTGTTGTGGTAGAATTTGGTTAAAATGAATAAATACATTTATCACATTCCCAGTATGTAGTACATACTAGAGAGACAGACTTGAAACCCAGTCTCTTTTCTATTGAATTAACACATGAAAAGAAGTGCTTTGAATAGAAGTGGGGGAAGGAGCAAAGTATAATGCTCACATACCTTGTAGGCTTTCTCAAAATCCTGGATGACTTTCAAAATGGTTTGGTATTAAGAGAGAGGGCTTTTTTTTCCCCCCCTTTCCTTTCCTTTTTAAAGATAGGATTAATTAGACTGACCGGGTTTTTGAAATCTAAAACACTGAAGAAAATAAAAAGTAATTATTATTTGTTATCCTGACAAAAATAACTGTAAAGAAGTCAATTTTATGCAGATTAATTTGCTTTCCCTACAAAGCAAACCACCCAGAATCAACTGCTTCAATTATACTGGTTGACTCTTCTAAGGCCATTAAACAGAGAGAGCATTAGGAAATTTACCAAGAATCAATTCATAGGATGCCAATTTGCCTAAAAGCAAATTGACAAATGTCCAATTTAGTGAAAGACCGATTCACACTAAGTTTTGGCATTCAACGATTTGTTTTTGGTGAATTGGTTGGCCTCGAATATACAGTTATCCGTTGCAGGGAAATTACCATTATCAGTTACGCTGAAACATGGAATGGTTTTAATTCCTCTCTACATTTTTAACCTTGCCTTTA